>NC_029786.2:46193243-46197413 GCF_000816755.2 Arachis ipaensis
TTTCTTCCTATTATTTTTATTATCTTTTAATATTTTATTAATTTTATTTTATTTCTATTTTTAACCTCCGAAAAAAAAAAAAATTTATATTTTAGTATTAATATTTTTTTTTAATTTCTGAAATTAAGTTTGGTGTCCTCTATTTATTTTTATTTTTATTTTAATTTTTTCTGTTTATTTTTATTTTTAAATTTTTCAAATTTTTATTTATTTACTTAGTATTTTTATTTTATTATTTTATACAGGTTACCTCACAGGGACTTCTCTACACTCTGACGTAGAGAGTCCCATATTTTTTTGTCTTCTGATTGTTTATGCGCAGGAACAGAGACAAAGAACATCTCTTAGACTTTGATCCTGAACCTGAAAGAACTTTCAGGCGACGTTTACAACAAGCAAGACTTTGCAAGGCTGCAGAATCCACTATGGCAAATAATAATGCTAATGCCAATGTGGTAAATCCGAATGGGATGATCAACAGAGGAGAGTGCTTGGCTCTTATTCTGCCCCTACTGCGGATCTTTACGGAAAAAGTATTGTGGTGCCTCCTATAAATGTAAACAACTTTGAGTTGAAGCCACAATTGGTCACCTTGGTGCAACAAAATTGCCAGTATCATGGACTTCCTCATGAAGATCCAAATCAGTTCATATCTGATTTTCTACAGATATGTGATACTGTGAAGACAAATAGAGTGAATCCAGAGGTGTACAGACTCATGCTTTTCCTGTTTGCTTTGAGGGATAAAGCAAAGCTATGGCTAGATTCCCAACCAAAGGGGAGTCTGAATACTTGGAAAAAGGTCGTTACTGAATTTCTCACTAAATTTTTCCCACCAAAGAAGCTGACTAAGCTTAGGTTGGAGGTTCAGACTTTCAGACAGAAGGAGGGTGAAACTCTTTATGAAGCTTGGGAGAGATACAAGCTGCTGACTAGGCAATGCCCTCCAGACATGTTCTCCAAATGGACCCAACTGGATATCTTTTATGAAAGCTTGGGTGAGATATCCAAGATGAGCTTAGATACTTCTGTAGGTGGTTCATTGCACAAGAAGAAGACACCAGAGGAGACTATTGAGCTGATTGAATTGGTTGCAAGCAACCAATATTTATATTCATCTAACAGGAATCCTGTGAACTCTGAGACCCCTCAGAAGAGAGGCGTGTTGGAAGTAGAAGCTGTTAATGCTCTTCTTACTCAGAACAAACTTATGTCTCAGCAGATAAATCTACTTACTCAACAGATGGGTGGCATGCAAGTCTCAGCCATCAACACTCAAAATCCACCCCAAGATACCTCCTATGACATGACAGGTAACTTTATACAAAATGATAATTATGATTATGCTCAACCATCTTCTGAATAGGTGAATTACATGGGGAATAGTCCTAGAAATCCCAACAATGATCTATATTCTAAGACATACAATCAGGTATAGAGGAATCACCTAAATTTTGGATGGAGAGATCAACCTCAGAGACCTCAAAACTTCAACAATAGTTCTCAGGGTGGTTTTCAACAGAACAACCATAATAACCGCCAATTTCAGTCTCAGCAACAACAACCACCTCAGCAGGCAATTTCTAAATCCCAAGAAGATTCTAAATGGGAGATGATGATGAGTTTCTTACAAGAAACCAGAGCCTCCATTAGAAACTTGGAGGTGCAAATGGGTCAAATGAGCAAGCAATTACCTGAAAGGTCTTCAAATACATTCCCTGGTGATACAGTGGTGAACCCAAGGGAAGATTGCAAGGCTATTCAATTGAGAAGTGGTAAGGTAGCTGGTTCTGAGACCAAGGTCAATGAAGATCTAGTTGAAAAGGAAACTCCAGAGGAGAAGAAGAAAGAAGTAGAGCATGCCCCTCCTAAACGTGCAGACAACCCATTTCCTGACTCTCTTGACACTTTTCCCACCTTACCAAAGGCCCCAGAATACAAGCCAAAAATGCCATATCCTCAGAGGCTTCAGAAGGCATCCAAAGAAAAGTAATTCTCTAAATTTTTAGATGTCTTCAAGAAGGTGCAGATCAACATCCCTTTTGCAGAGGCTCTGGAGCAAATGCCTCTCTATGCTAAATTTATGAAAGAGTTGTTGACCCACAAAAGGAATTGGAAGGAGCAAGAAACCGTGGTGTTAACCAAGGAATGCGATGCTATTATTCAACACACCCTTCCCGAGAAGATGCCAGACCCAGGGAGCTTTGTCATTCCTTGCACCATTGGAGAAGTCAGCATTCAGAGAGCTTTATGTGATCTTGGAGCTAGCATCAACCTCATGCCACTTTCAGTGATGAAAAAGCTTCAAATTGAAGAGGTAAAACCCACTCGTATTTCTCTTCAACTTGCTGACCTTTCTATTAAATTACCTGTGGGTGTGGTTGAAGATTTACTTGTTAAAGTAGGACCATTTATTTTCTCTGTTGATTTTGTTATATTAGACATGGAAGAGGAGGTAAAACCCTCTATTATACTTGGTAGACCCTTTTTAGCTACAGGTAGAGCTCTGATTGATGTGCAAAAGGGTGAATTAACCCTGAGGGTCAATGAAGAACAGGTGGTCCTAAATATTTTTGAAGCCCTCAAGCACCCCAATAATTCTGAGGGGTGTATGAAAATAGATGTTATTGAACCACTTGTTCAAGAAGTACTGGAAACTGAGGTACTTGATGATGTTCTAGATCCTATTTCTGAGTGTGAATTAGTTGAAGTTGACGATTCACCACCCCAAAAGGAGCTGATGAACACGCCAATCAAGGAAGAGAAAGCCCCCAAGCTTGAGCTCAAACCCTTACCCCCTTCTCTGAAATATGTGTTCTTAGGTGGAAATGTTTCATATCCAGTAATTATTAGTTCTTCCCTGAAGCCTGAAGAGGAAGAGGCACTTATTTCAGTGCTCAAGAGCCATAAAACAGCTCTTGGATGGACCATTAGTGACTTGAAAGGGATTAGTCCAACCAAGTGTATGCACAAGATCCTCCTTGAAGATGATGCCAAACCAGTTGTGTAACCACAAAGGAGACTCAATCCAACTATGAAAGAGATGGTCCAAAAAGAGGTAATGAAATTATGGGAAGTAGGTATTATTTACCCTATTTCTGACAGTCCTTGGGTAAGTCCTGTGCAGGTAGTTCCCAAGAAAGGAGGGATGACAGTGATCAAGAATGAAAAGAATGAGCTTATTCCTACAAGAACAGTCACATGATGGAGAATGTGCATAGACTACAGGAGGCTCAACACTGCTACAAGGAAGGATCATTTCCCCCTGCCTTTCATTGATCAGATGCTTGAGAGGTTAGCTGGTCATGCTTTTTATTGTTTTCTAGATGGATATTCTGGATATAATCAAATTGCAGTGGACCCTCAAGATCAAGAGACGACAGCATTCACATGCCCCTTTGGAGTATTTGCCTACAGGAGAATGCCATTTGGACTCTGCAATGCTCCAGCAACTTTTCAGAGGTGTATGCTTTCAATTTTTTCTGATATGGTTGAAATGTTTATTGAGATATTTATGGATGACTTTTCTGTTTTTGGTAATTCTTTTGAATCAATGCTCAAAAGAATTACACAACTACAGAAAAGGAATTATTAGTTGTTGTGTATGCTGTTGATAAGTTTAGGTCCTATTTACTTGATTCTAAGGTTATTGTTTATACTGACCATGTTGCTTTGAGTACCTTCTAACCAAGCAGGATTCTGAACCAAGATTAATTAGATGGGTGTTACTCCTTCAGGAGTTTGATATTGAGATAAAAGACAGGAAAGGGTCAGAAAATTAAGTAGCTGACCATCTCTCCAGAATTGAGCCTGAAGCAGGAGTGCAACCACCCACAGTTGTAACTGAGACATTTTCGGATGAGCAATTATTCCTCATTCAGCAGGGTCCATGGTTTGCAGACATTGCAAATTATAAGGCCATGAATTTTATCCCAAGGGAGTACAGTAGGCAATAAGTGAAGAAGCTATTGACTGATGCAAAGAACTACATTTGGGAGGAACCATACCTTTTTAAAAGGTGTTCAAATGGAATTATCCGGAGGTGTGTCCTAGATGAAGAAAAATAGCAGAATCTTTGGCACTGTTATGGTTCTGAGTATGGAGGCCACTTTGGTGGTGAAAGGACAGCTACAAAGGTCCTTCAGAGCGGGTTTTACTGGCCGACTCTCT
>NC_029786.2:46198542-46204795 GCF_000816755.2 Arachis ipaensis
TTATTGTTTATACTGACCATGCTGCTTTGAAGTACCTTCTAACCAAGCAGGATTCTAAACCAAGATTAATCAGATGGGTGTTGCTCCTTCAGGAGTTTGATATTGAGATAAAAGACAGGAAAGGGTTAGAAAATTAAGTAGCTGACCATCTCTCCAGAATTGAGCCTGAAGCAGGAGTGCAACCACCCACAGTTGTAACTGAGACATTTTCGGATGAGCAATTATTCCTCATTCAGCAGGGTCCATGGTTTGCAGACATTGCAAATTATAAGGCCATGAATTTTATCCCAAGGGAGTACAGTAGGCAACAAGTGAAAAAGCTATTGACTGATGCAAAGTACTACATTTTGGGAGGAACCATACCTTTTTAAAAGGTGTTCAGATGGAATTATCCGGAGGTGTGTCCCAGATGAAGAAAAATAGCAGAATCTTTGGCACTGTTATGGTTCTGAGTATGGAGGCCACTTTGGTGGTGAAAGGACAGCTACAAAGGTCCTTCAGAGCGGGTTTTACTGGCCGACTCTCTTCAGAGACACAAGAGCATTTGTAAAGCAATGTGACAGATGTGAAAAAGCCACGAATCTTTCTGCCAACCATGAAATGCCACAGTAGGGGATTCTTGAGGTTGAGTTGTTTGATGTGTGGGGAATTGATTTCATGGGACCTTTTCCACCCTCACATTCAAACAACTATATTCTAGTGGCAGTTGACTATGTGTCCAAGTGGGTGGAAGCTGTGGCTTTGCCCACTAATGATGCCAAGGTGGTAATGAGCTTTCTTCAGAGATATATCTTCAGCCGGTTTGGTGTCCCAAGGACACTCATTAGTGATGGAGGAAGTCACTTCTGTAACATATAGCTGGACTCTCTTCTGAATAGATATGGAGTCTGTCATAAAGTGGCAACCCCCTATCACCCTCAGACAAGTGGACAGGTTGAAGTTTCCAACAGGGAGCTTAAGAGGATTCTGGAGAAGACCGTCAGTGTTTCAAGAAAGGACTGGTCTAGGAAGCTTGATGATGCTCTCTGGGCTTACCGGACCGCATACAAGACTCCAATTGGCATGTCCCCATATCAGTTGGTCTATGGCAAAGCCTATCACTTGCCAGTTGAGCTGGAGCACAAGGCTTATTGGGCAATCAGGTACTTGAATCTTGATTCAGAAGCTGCGGGAATTAATTGGATGATTCAGTTGAATGAGCTTGATGAATTCAGATATTCAGCCTATGAGAATGCCAAGCTCTATAAGGAGAGAACTAAGCTATTGCATGACAAGAAGATAGCCATCAGAGTCTTTGAGTCGGGACAGAGAGTGCTTCTATATAATTCAAGGCTCAAATTATTTCCCAGGAATTTGAAATACCGGTGGTCAGGACCGTTTGTGGTTATCAGAGCTTCACCATATGGTCATGTGGAAATACAGGAAGAGAATTCTGACAGGAAATTCACAGTGAATGGCCAGAGGTTGAAGCACTATCTTGGAGGCGAGATTGATTGCCAGAGGTCCACTCATCTGCTGAACTAGCAGAGCTGATTGTCAAGCTAGTGACGTTAAAGAAGCGCTTTTCGGGAGGCAACCCGATAAATTCGTATCCTTAGCTATTTTTCGTCGTAGTAGTTTTCTTAGTTATTTTATTTTTATTGAGTTCTTACTAATTTTCTGATCATGCAGCCATGTTCTTCCAGGAACCGAACACCTCAAGCTATATCTCAAAAAAAAAAAAAAGGAGGCACATGGCGCGCAAGCGTCATTGACGCGGACGCGTCAATCATGTGTGCGTGAAAAATGAAAATTGACAGAGAGTTGCGCGGGAGTGGCGCTGGACTCATGCCTTTAGCAAAGACGATTCCACGCGAACGCGTACCCCACGCGTTCGCGTCGTTTGTGATTTTCGCTATTCACGCGGTCGCGTCACCCACGCGGATGCGTGACCCGAAAAATCGACGTAAAAGGTGTCTGGACAGAGAGTTATGCTGGCTTGGGGCAAAAAGTTTGCTAAAAGCACAAATTTGGTCACGCGGACGCGTGACTGACGCGGTCGCGTCAGTTGCACATATGGCCATCCACGCGTACGCATGCACGACGCGAACGCGTCGTATGAGAATTTGGCTCCCAAGCCATACGAACAGAAAGTCACGCGGGTGTGCGGCTGGCTTCGCGCGAATCGCACAAAATCCAGGGCACGCGGACGCGTGCCTGACGCTAACGCGTCATTATGAAGAATGCGCGACGTACGTGATCGCATGCATGACGCGAACACGTCGTTTGCGCCGCCCAGTTTTCTTTCTCTCTCTCTCCCAATCCTAATTCTCTCTTATTCTCTTATCCTTTTATTTTTCTTTCATCTTAATATTTGTCTCTTCTATTTTCAGTTCTTGTTTGCTTGAGGACAAGCAAACCTTTAAGTTTGGTGTTAACGCTTTGCTTAAGGGTTTTCTGTTTATTCCTATGGCACAAAAAGGGAGGCTAATCATCTTCACAAAGGAGCGCAACCTGAAGAATAAAACAACCGCTAAGATAACCCAGGTGGTTGAGTTCCTTTCATTTTTTATTCCCTCCCGCTTTTATTATCTATGTTCCATTTTCCTACTACGTTGTTTTGTTTATTGCATGATCCTTTATTAGTAGATTCTTAGGTTCTAGCTTAATTTTTCTGTTAAGTGCTTTAATTCTGAAAGATGTCTCATGTATTGTCCACTAAACTTGAAATCAAAAAGAAAGAAGAGCAGATGTAGTGCATGAGAATTTGAGTTTAATTTTTAGAGTAGTCTCATTTACTTAGATGTGGTGGTGTTTTCTGTGATTCTGAATGAATGCTTGAACAGTGCATATTTTTTATAGTGAAGTTTATGAATGTTAAAATTGTTGGCTCTTGAAATAATAATGAAAAAAAAGAGAGAATTGTTATTGATAATCTGAAAAATCATAAAATTGATTCTTGAAGCAAGAAAAAGCAGTGAAAAACACAAAGCTTGCAAAAAAAATAAAAAAAAATACAAAGAGAGAAAAAGAAAAAGCAAGCAGAAAAAGCCAATAACCCTTTAAACTAAAAGGCAAAGGGTAAAAAGGATCCAAGACTTTGAGCATTAATGGATAGGAGGGCCCAAAGGAATAAAATCTTGGCCTAAGCGGCTAAATCAAGCTGTCTCTAACCATGTGCTTGTGGCGTGAAGGTGTCAAGTGAAAAGCTTGAGATTGAGCAGTTAAGGTCATGATCCAAAGCAAAAAGAGTGTGCTTAAGAACTCTGGGCACCTCTAACTGGGGACTCTAGCAAAGCTGAGTCACAAGTGAACCTTTTCAGAAAACAAAATGCTTAGGGTCACGGCCAAGACTCATGAAGTAGCTGTGTTCAAGAATCAACATACTGAACTAAGAGAATCAATAACACTATCTGGATTCTGAGTTCCTATGGATGCCAATCATTCTGAACTTCAAAGGATAAAGTGAGATGCCAAAACTATTCAGGATTGCAGTTGTAAACCCCACTATAAGAAGATACATGAGCTTAATCGAACTCTCATTCTCATGCAAATTCACATCCTAAGCTTATATTAGTTTTGGTTGCTTGAGGACAAGCAACAGTTTAAGTTTGGTGTTGTGATCCGTGAGTATCTTTCCTATCTTTTCCTAGTGAATTTGCATGTAATTTGTTGAGTTTAATTAAGAATTAATTATATTTTAGCCATTATGGATGCTATTTTGAGTTTTGTACAATACTGTTTATTTTAGGTAGCATTCGGCGGAGATTGATGAAGTTTCTGCAGAGAAAGAGAAGTGTGTTCAAGAATCAACATACTGAACTAAGAGAATCAATAACACTATCTGGATTCTGAGTTCCTATGGATGCCAATCATTCTGAACTTCAAAGGATAAAGTGAGATGCCAAAACTATTCAGGATAAACCCCACAAACCCCACTATAAGAAGATACATGAGCTTAATCGAACTCTCATTCTCATGCAAATTCACATCCTAAGCTTATATTAGTTTTGGTTGCTTGAGGACAAGCAACAGTTTAAGTTTGGTGTTGTGATCCGTGAGTATCTTTCCTATCTTTTCCTAGTGAATTTGCATGTAATTTGTTGAGTTTAATTAAGAATTAATTATATTTTAGCCATTATGGATGCTATTTTGAGTTTTGTACAATACTGTTTATTTTAGGTAGCATTCGGCGGAGATTGATGAAGTTTCTGCAGAGAAAGAGAAGAAACCAAGGAGATGACCAGCGAATACCGACACGAACGCATGGCTCACGCGACAGCGCGGGATGGAGGAGATCGCAATGACGCGATCGCGTGCCTGACGCGAACGCGTGGACTGAAATCTGCACAAATGACGCGAACGCGTGGATGACGCAGACGCGTCACATGCGCCACGTGCAGAAAATGCAGAAAAACGCTAGGGGCGATTTCTGGGCTGTTTTAACCCAGTTCTTAGCCCAGAAAACACATATTAGAAGCTGCAGAATGGACAAATCAAGTGGTCCCCACCCATCAGCTGAAGACTTGTTAATTGATTCGAATTTAAATTCAAATCTTATTTTAGGAAAAGATATTATTTTAATTTTAATTTTTGAAATTGGATTTTTAAATTATTAAGATTAGATATAAAGGGATCCCAATAGGGTGGTTCCAGAACAACATATTCCACAACAGTATTCCATACAAATTTACATTCCATATTCCATGAGCAACTAATCCTCTATTGTTAAGGTTAGGAGCTCTGTCTATTGTATGGATTGATAATATTATTTTTCTATTTTAATTCATGTTTTGATTTATATTTCAATAATTGTTTTCGTTCTTTATTTTATGAATTTGGGTGAAACGGAAGTATGACCCATGTTCTATTTGAGTTCTTGTATAACTTGGAAAAGCTCTTTACTTGAACAATAGCTTGAAAACATATTATCCTGAATTTCTAATTGTTTGTATTTAACAGGATACATGACATATAATCCCTTTATTTTTGGACAATTAGGATTCTTGTGGCATATAAACTGGAATTTAATCATCACCCTCTAATTGGAATTAATTGACCAAGGAACTGGCAGTTGATGAATTTTAGAGGAGACTAGGAAGGTCTAAGGAATTAGGGTCTAGTCACAAATAGTTTGCCATGAATTTAATCTTGCATGATTAGAATAGTTAATAAGAAAAGTCAATCCAGAAAATAGATAACTCTAAAGCCTTAACTGTTTTCCCATATATATTTCACAACTCATTTGCTGCTTGTTTTCTGAAATTCTTGAATTTACTTTTTAATGCTTTTGAACTTCCAACACTATTTTCTGTTTGTCTAACTAATCCTATCAAACGCTATTGTTATTTAATCCATCAATCCTCGTGGGATTGATCCTTACTCATGTAAGGTATTACTTGGTACGACCCGGTGCACTTGCCGGTAAGTTAGTGGGTTACAAATTTCGCACCAATGTGCCTCTTGGATCCCCAGCTTCTTTATCACAGAGAGAGGCATCAGATATATGCTTGATCCAAGGTCGCATAGTACCTTCTCAAATGTAATGGTCCCTATAGTGCAGGGAATCAAGAAGCTTTCAGGATTTGGCATTTTCTGAGGTAGCTTCTTTTGCACTAAAGCACTGCACTCCTTGGTTAGCACCAAAGTTTCATCTCCTCACAGGCCCTTCTTCTCAGAAAAAACGCTTTTCAAACAGGCCATATAGAAAGGTTTCTTCTCTAACACCTCAGCAAAAGGAATGTTGATTTTAAATTCTTCAAGACTGCAAGAATTGAGCAATTTTCTCATCCTCGGTCTCCTTTTGCACGCTCAGAGAGTGTTGTACTTCTATCTCGTTCACATTTACTGGGGCGTGTATTAGTGCACTCCCAGGCTCCTCTCAAGCCTTTTTCTACTTCAAATCCTCAATAACATCCTTTTCTTTAGGCACGACCTCCTTGTCCATAGTGAGGGCTTTGCACTCTTCCTTTGGATTTATCTTAGTCTTGCTTGGAAGAGTGTTGGTGTAACATCCCAAGCTTTTGGAAAAAATTAAATTTATTATATTTGTTTAGAATTTTATTTTAAGAAAATTATTTTATTGAAGGTAATTAAATAAAGCTTTATGTTACTTTGAAAATAAAAAATAATTAGGAGTTATATGTAATTTTTATAATAATTGGAGTTTAAATTAATTAGAATTTTTATATAATCTTTATTGCATATTTGGTATAATTAAAATTATAATTTTTGTAATTAAAAAATAAGAAAGAATTATATACTTCAATCTAAA
>NC_029786.2:46205097-46243163 GCF_000816755.2 Arachis ipaensis
ATTCTATTATGAGTAAATTATGTTATTAATTTGAACTCTTAGAAATTAATTTATTAAAAATGATTAGATTAATTTTAATAAATGTTTTAAGTTTAAGTCAATTAACATTTATGTACAATTTTTATTATAATTAGTTATTTTATAATTTGAAATTAATGTTCCAGTGCAAGAAAAATAATGAAAAGTTATATCATTTAATTTTATAATTCATAGAGACATTTGAACTGCCAATCACAAAACGTAAGACTTGGAGTACCTGGGAGTATACTAATGTCTTACTATTATCATAAATATAGAGTAGTCAATAATGAACATCAAATAAATCATTCAAAACTTGTGAAATTTGTCTCGAGAGATCTCTTTCTTCAATTATTCATGGCTTAGCCCTTGAATCAAATGCAATAATCGGTGCTGATCTAATTGGTCTCTGGCATGAAATATTTGTATACCTTTGTGATAGACACCCGACTCCTGGCAGGTAAGTTGATTTTCCAATGCTGCATTTGGTTTACCCTTGCAGAAATATTGCTATTGAGTAATATGTTTCTTTTAAATTTGTTTTTAGATTTTAATGTTTTTAGATTCCTCGAAAGCAAGCAAGTCCTGAGGAGTAATAGAGGTTTACTCAATAGCAATATTTCTATAAGGATATACCAAATGCAGCATTGTAAAATCAACTTACCTGCCAGGAGTCAGGTGTCTATCACAAAGGTATACAAATATTTCACCCTAGAGAGACCAATTAGATCAGCACCGATTATTGCATTTAATTCAAGGGCTAAGCCTTGAATAATTGAAGAAAGAGATCTCTCGAGACAAATTCCACAAGTTTTGATTGATTTATTTCATGCTCATTGTTGACTACTCTATATATGATAACAGTAAGACATTAGTATACTCCCAGGTCTTATGTTTTGTGATTGGCAGTAACAAATGTCTCTATGAGTTATAGGTGAAGAATAAGGATTTGAGTATGATAGATAATTAAAAAAAATATGTTTAAAAAAAAAGAAATAAATGAAAAAATAATCTAAAGATATATTTGTCTCTTTACAAAAAAGATTTGGTCCTTTTTTTTAAATATTATAAAATTAGTCCTTCTAAATAATTTTAGTATTAAAGGTCCTTTTTAATAATTAAATCTTCCTAACGGTCCTTTGTAATAATTTTCCCAATAGATAACAAGTATGTTGAGATCTTTCGTAGGCATCATAGTTATGTTTAAATTGTGAGGAAGAGAGAAAATACAAAATCGTAGTTGCCAATCTTGAAGAGAGGGTCTGTTTCCCCCGACTTGATGAGTCGAAGCGTCATTTCTTCCAATCTGAGGTCCTCAAGGTCTGTAACATTGCCCCTTCCTAACTTCATCCCAAGCCTTTCCGAGCTGTTCAAAGGAGGAAGGTCTTTGCCATTTTTGACGATTCCTTCCACGACTTCAAAAATTACTTCTTTAAAATCTGGGCTATTGAGGGTGTCTGGCCTTTTTTTTTTTTTTTGGATGGAGGGACGAGGCCCTTTTTTCTTTGTAATGGGAGGAGTTTCCCGTAATAGTTAAGTATAATTTGGATGACCTAGATGAGGTTAAGGAGAGCGTCCTCAGGTTATTCCAGGAATGTTGGGGCCAAGCTCCTTCTCTGGATACCAAGAATTTTTAGGAAATCCATTCCAACTTCAGTCCGAACTAGGTAGCTTTTTTTCATTTTTATAGATACTCTTTTGTTGATTTGTTTTCGTGGCTAACATGTCCGACTTTAATGTCGTGCAAAAAGGATAGCTTCTAACTCTGCTGCCATGAAAATTTTCTAAACTGCCAGAAAAATGTGGTTGCCCGAAATATACAGCTAAAAGAGGTCGGTGAATCTGTGACCCCTCCTCAACCTCTAAGTCAAACTCAGGGGTTTCATCCTAGGTCAAAATTATTGCTGCCTCAACTCCTCCTCCTTCCAATTCATAAAAACAACAAGTTCCTTCTTCACCTCCCAATCCCGAGCCAAAACAGGAAAAGCGTAAGATTGCTGAGTTGGTGGGCATTTACGAGTAGGACTTTGATGTTGTGGCTTGGTGCGAGAAACGCATCATTCCTAAAAGCTTTATTAGTATGGACAACATTTTCATAAAAAATCACCTTCAAGTATTTACCCGAGGTGAAATTCAGACGGCCGAGGCGTGTTCTGCTTTGTTGAAGGACGTGGAGAAAACTCTCCTTGGTGCCACTCAACGTAATTTGACCAATCTATAGGATGAAGTGGCATCTTTAATAGAATAAAAAAAAGAAGTGGGATGGTGAAAAGGAGTCCCTCATTTCCGACTTTGGCAAAGCTCAGGTGAGAACAAAACAAGATAAGGCCACCTTAGCTATGGCGGAGGGTTTGAAAAAGAAAGCCGAGGAGAGATACACTAGGGGTTTCCAAGGAGAGGCTCGACTTGGTAGATTAGGTTACCATGTCCAGAGATAAATATGCAAAACTTGAGGCGACCATAGCTGAGAGTATGGATGAAATAGTGGAAAACCTAAAAGCTCAGTTCCTGGTTGTTGTTCTCGAGGTAAACCTCTTTTTAAGACAATATTGTAATTGATTAGAAGATTTTTCCTGCACCCAAAGACGATGAGGACACTCCCATGCTTGACCCGAAGAACTCAGAAGTTTGAGTTGAGGGAGCTTCCCAGAGCTTTCCAACCCTGATGGAAGATGAGCCCATCATACCTCCTCCTAAGGAACTCCCCACTTCTTGTGAAGCTATTTCGACCTCCTCTTCTCAGCTTGAAGATGCTACTACTAGCAGGCAACTCATTCCTTTGTGATTTGTTGCTTTGAATGGCATGATTTATGAGTCTTTATGAACAATTTTTTGTTTTGTAATAGTTGTAGTTTGAAACAACTTTATTTTGCTATTTAAAAAACCTTTGTCCACTATTCTTATAGTGGTTTTTTGCATGAAATATTGTGTTAATCATTTTTCCTTAGTTGATACATTTAGTAGAAATTTCCATTAGGTCATTTTGATCACTTTTGATGCTGCTTTTGCTAAGTTGGAAAAGATGTCGGCAAAGTAGATTGGTTATTTCTGTACCTTTCATACATAATATTTTTCTTTAGTTGTTTGAATTCCGACTTTCGAGTAGTCGGACATTATCAAGTTACTCTTACACTTCGTTTTAGATCCGACTCTTGTCGGACCACAAATTTTATACGTAACTTCTTACACTAATTTGTACCTCGTCGCTTGGTGCAGATTTAGAATATCCACAACTAAACTGGCAAGTGCACCGGGTCATCCAAGTAATACCTCAGATGAGTGATTGTCGATTCCATGAAGACTGAGGAACTGAGCAACAATGGTCAACCGATTGGCTTAGTCAGGCGAACAGAAAAGTTGGTTTTGTCGGTTTCAAAAGCATTAAACAATAAATCAAGACTAAAGAAAGAGAATAATATGTTTGGTGTAGAAATCAATAAGAGAAATAGTTAAGGTATCAGAGATGTTTACTTGTCCGAATTAAGTTTTCTTACCAACTATTTTAATCATGTAAGATTCATTTCATGGCAAACTGTAATTGACTAAACCCTAATCTCATAGTGATTTGGTCTCCTCTAATCTTCATCAAACGCCAATCTCTTGGTCTCTTGATTCTGATTAGAGGGTTAAGTTCAAATCTAGTTTATGGCCACAAAAACCTAATTACCCAGGATTATATGTCACTTATCCAAATTAGTTCAAGTACTTAGCAATTTAGGAGGAATTTACTTTCAATCTGTGTTCAAGTGAGAGACCTCTCCCAAAGGTCACAAGAACGCATCTAGAATAAGGGTCATACTCTCGTTCCACCCAGATTCATAAAATTAAGAACGAAAGTAATCCTTGAAACTGAATCAGCACATTAATTAAAATAGAAAAATAATATTCTTAATTCATACAAAAAAATAGAGCTCCTAACCTTAACCAAGAAGGTTTAGTGGCTCATGACTTACAGAGAAAACAAGGGTTCTGAAAAGTGAAATGTGCGGAAGTGAGAAGATCCCCCCAAAGGGTAAATCTTTTCCCTTTTAAATCTAACCTAATTTGATTTGAAAATAAAATAAAATAATAAATTCTAAAACTAAAAGATATTGTTTGTAAATAAAAATTACAAAAATAAAAGATAAGATAACTAATAAAAGCTAAATCCACTAGAGATGCTCCAAAAGTGTGGGCTTCAATTCGGACTGCCTGGCGCTAAATGCCAGTTGGGCGTTTAGCACCCATAGGAGGCAGAGGCGTTGCTATTTTGTGGGGCTTACTGGCACTAAACGCCTAGTGGCAGCTCCCAATCTTCTCCTTTTTGCACAAAACTCTGCCAACTTGCTCTGAATTTCATCTGAAATAATAAAAACACCAGAAAAACTCAAAGTAGCATCTAAAGAGAATTTTAACACTAAAATATAATAAAACTTAATAAATTCTAACTAAAAATGACTAGAAAATGAAGAAAAAAAGGGTACAAGATGCTCACGCATTATCGCTTCCTCTTGCTGACCACACATGTCGGGTAATGATTTTCGAGATTTTTCGAGCTTAAATTAACGCGTTTGGACAGAAAAATTGGTAGAAAATTAATTATCATTAATTAAAGGAAAAGATTTACATAAGTTGGCTTGCTACTAAGGATTTTCTTTTTATCCTTAGCTTTGCTATGGTGCCTCATTAAAACCCTTCCCGTGAAAAACTCTGAAGCCAGAAAAAAGAGTACAACAAGGAGTAAGGTGCGCTTTTTAGCTGTAGTACCTATTTAAGTTACATGCATGTCCGACTTCTGAATTCCGATGTCGTTTCTAATTAATATGAGGTCGTTTGTGGCAAAGCTTCTTTTGAAGACTTTCTTGTTGTATTTCAAGGTCATTCTTTGCTTTAATGCTTCCTCTTTTATTCGAGCTTGTTCTCGGACTTCTGAGAGGAGGTCAAGTTCTTTCTTTTGTCCTTGGACATTTTCTATTTCATCATAGAACCTAACCCTTGGAGATTCTTCAGTGACTTCTATAGAAATCATGGCTTCTACACCGTAAGCGAGTGGAAAAGGTGATTTCCCAGTTGTTGCGTGGCGAGTTGTCTGATATGCCCACAAGACTTGAGGTGGCTCGTCTGCCCATGCTCCCTTTGCGTCTTGTAGTCGAAACTTCAACTCGGCCAGTACGACTTATTCGTAGCTTCTGCTTGTCTATTGGCTTGGGGGTGCTCTATCAACATGAACTGGTGCTTAATTTTGAGGCTTGCCACCGAGCTTCTAAAAACTGAGTCAGTGAACTGAGTTCCATTGTCCGTGGTAATGGAGTGTGGAACTCCAAATCGGCTAACAATGTTCTTGGAGAGGAACTTCAGACTTCTTTAAGCTGTGATGATTGCCAAAGGTTCTGCCTCGATCCACTTAATGAAATAATCAATACCCATTATGAGGTACTTTTTTCTAAGGGCTTGTGGAGATGGACCAAGGAGATCTAAACCCCATTTTGCAACTGGCCAAGGTGAAGTGACCTTAATGAGTTTTTCTGGAGGTGCCACATGAAATTTGGCATGCCTTTGACAAGGCGGACACTTTTTAACAAAGTCGGCTGCCCCTTTTGCAAGGTCGGCCAAAAGAAGGCGGCTCGGATCAATTTCTTGGCTAGCGATCGTGTTCCTAAGTGATTTCCACATATGTCATTATAAACTTCTTCTAAGACCTCCTTGATCATGGAGGTCGGAACACACTTCAATAGAGATGTGGATACTCCTCTTTTCTAGAAAACATTATAAACCAGCGTATAATTTTGTTCTTCCCTTATGAGCCTCCTTGCATCCCTTTCTTTTCTGGGAATGATATTGAATTTAAGATATTTGATTATGGGGGTAATCCATCCTAGGCTTTGATTGGATATGGCCACTGTGTCTGACCTGTCGTCTTCCTTTGCTACTGATGGTGTGTGGAGAGTTTCCTAGATCAGACTTCTATTGTTGCCCATTGGCTTGGTGTTGGCTAATTTAGAGAGAGCATCAACTCGGATATTGAATTTCCGAGTTATAAGTCGAACGTCTCTTTCCAAGAACTGAGCTAATTGTTCTTGTGCTTCTTCCAGGAACTTCTTCATGTTGGGATCTTTACCTTGATAAGTCCCGTTGACTTGGGAGGTGACCATTTGAGAATCACTGAAGACTATTAATTTTTCTATCCCGACTTCCTCAGCCAGTTTCAAGCCAGCAAATAATGATTTATATTCTTCTTGGTTGTTAGAAGCAGGGAACTCAAACTTTAACGATAATTCAATCCAAGTTCCTTCTTCATTTTTCAGAATAACTCTTACTCCACTTCCAACTTTATTGGATGATCCATCCACATAGAGACTCCAAGTTGTAGGATTTTTCTGACCTTCAGTGTATTCAGCCACAAAGTCGGCCAAATAGTGGGATTTGATTACTGTCCAAGTATCATACCTTAAGTCGAATTCGGACAACTCTATGGCCCATTGTAGCATCCTTCCTACAATGTCCGCCTTCAGTAGAATATGCTTCATGGGTTGATTAGTTCGGACCTTTATTGTGTGAGCTTGGAAATAAGGCCGAAGCCTTCTAGAAGTGATGATAAGGGCATATGCGAAATTCTCTATCTTTTGATAGTTTAGTTATACCCCTTACAGAGCTTTGCTTACAAAGTAGATGAATTGTTGTCCGTGTTTATCTTCTCGGACCAAAGCTGAGGCTACAGCCCGGCTTGTAACTGCTAGGTAAAAAATGAGCTTCTCTTTTGGGATAGGTCGGGTAAGGATTGGAGGTTGGCTCAAAAAAATTTTCAAGTTTTGGAAGGCTTGTACACATTCATGAGTCCATTCAAATTGCTTCCTTTTTTTTAGTATTGAGAACAAGGGTAGAGACTTCAGGACTAATCCTGGTAGGAACCTAGATAAAGCTGCCAACCTTCCATATAGTTGTTTGACTTCCTTGAGGCAAGTCAGACTTTTCATTTCTAGTACCGATGTGCATTTGTCCGAATTGGCCTCAATACCTCTTTAAGTGAGCATGAAGCCTAAGAACTTCTCATCTTCCACTACAAAGGTGCACTTTGAAAGATTAAGCCTCATCCTGTGCTTCCTTATTGTGGTAAATACCTAAACAAGGTCGGACAAGAGATTGAGGTCGTCTCTGGGTTTGACAAGCATGTCGTCTACATATACTTCCATCCATTTTCTAAGGTGAGATGAAAATACCTTGTTCATCAATTGTTGATACGTGGTCTCAGCATTTTTCAATCCAAAAGGCATTACTACATAACAATAATTAGCCTTTGGGGTGATGAAAGAGATTTTCTCCTGGTCCGACTTATACATCGGAATTTAGTTGTAACCCAAATATTCATCCATGAAAGAAAGATATCTATACCCTGAAGCTGAGTCAACCAAGACATCAATGCTTGGAAGAGGATACGGATCCATGGGAGAAGCTTTGTTGAGGTCGATGTAATCAACATGTAACACCCTAATTAACCTAAGCTTTATCTCGCATCGTAAAGCAAAGGTTAATCAGAGATTACGACAGTTCTAAGCTCATATATATATATATATAGAAAGATTAGTATAATCTAGAAGATCGATGAAAGATATAGCTCAAATTTTGGATTTGAAAAGCGCAAAACGTACTAACGAAGCTACTAACTTGAGGCACAAGAAACAGATAAGATATAACAAAAGATAAGTATATAATATCATAGGAAACTAGCCACGGCTCGCGGAGTTTAAGCCGGCTAGCCATATACAGGTATACAGAACCATACAGTGAAAACAACTTATACAAGTTTTGTTCTCTCAAATATAAGCCTCTAGGCAAAACAAAATACAAAAGGAGAGATGTATAAACAAATTAAACCAAAAGAGTCCAAAAGAAACCAAGATCCTCCGCTTCTGTCACCATCCAAAGCAACTCACCGAGGTGGGTTGCGACCTGCATCTGAAAAACACAACAGAAATATGGTATGAGAACCGGAGGTTCTCAGTATGGTAACAGTGCCCAGTAATGTAGGATATAAGACCCCGGGACACCAAAGGCAATCCTAACATCCATATCCATCACAAGATTCAAACTTAAAGCATTCTAAAACAAATAAGCATAATTATATCAACATTAACTTAAATAAACCGGGTAATCTATCTTAGGAAATTTCTACTCTAACCAAGCACCGCTGTCCCACGGCCTTCACCAACCGATCCACCATGCGATCCCATCGCCACCGCCTTCCGAACCTCCTCAATCCCAGTAGAAAGCACAGATAATATACAATGCAAGTAAAACACAAGTATTGACATATAAGGCAATAAATTCAAATAGCAATTAGGCATGTTATACAAATAGGCAAGCCATTACAAATAGACAAAGCATACAAACAGATAGAAAATGCATATGATAAATGCCTGTCCTACTTGCTGTGTTATCACATTGTCAGTTCAACTGCCAACCCGACAGATCTCCATGGAGACGTTGCCCTTCGGAATTCTCATATGGGAACCCCAAGATATAGTGCTCGGATCACTGTCCAGGTACCGGCGCCTGCACGCTCTACAGATCCGAAGGAATGCGAGCGGGATACTCTTGCCACAGACCTCACATCTCAATGCAAGCGGGACGAACCACCGCCCTTACGCCGCCGCTGCTACCTCGACAGGCGGGATCCAACCGCCGTCCCTGCCGGGCTCATGGTGTCTCATAATCTCAATATAAAACAATGGTACAGTGGTTTGCAGAAAATATTTTCAGTATAAAGTGGATCCATCAATCTCATTCAGAGTCCTCGACTCATCTCAACCACCGTCAATCCACAATTCAGTTTCCGAACATCAACAATTCATACTTTCTCATCTCATTTATCAATCACCCTTCACATGACATAAAACCATCCTCAGCTCGCCAGAAACCTAGGACTCCATTTTCTAATTTTTTCCAAATAATCCTCAACTAAAACCCTTAGGTTATATCCCATGTTCTCATACTCAAAACCAAGCCCAAAAGTCGTAAAACAGTATTATAGAAGCTTGCAACCTTGTTGGAAAGGTGGAATAATTGAAAATAAGTAAAATTTGAGAAACAGGGCGTGTGCGGCCGCACAGGGGTGTTTGCGTGCGCACGCCTAGGAAGATTTTAAAAGTGTGCGTGCGCACAGGGGTTTGCGTACGCACAGATACTGATATTTATCAAGTCTTTTCACTCGCACAGGGTGTGCTAGCACCCCAACAGACTCCCCTTCCCGACTTGTGCGTGCGCACAGTAGTGTGCGTCCGCACAGGTCGCAAGTCTCCATTGATGTATGCGCGCACATGCTGTGCTAGCGCTGCAACCAGTAGGCACTTTTCTGCATGTGCGTGCGCACATGCGCGTCCGCACAGAATAAGATTTTCGCAGGGTTTGTAATGCATTTGCATATTTGCCATATTAGCTAGTTAGTTTAGTTAGTTTTAGCTTAGTTTCACTCATTATCTTTGAAATAAACAAGTATTTTTATGAGTTTTATTCCCATGCATTTATGAATAAATCTCATGAAATTGATTGAATTGATTGCATGGATTGGTGAGACTTTGAAGCAAATTCCTCTTGTTAATGATAGGTGATGAAACAAGGAGGCATTGAAGCAAGAATGAAGCAAGCAAGTGGCTAACAACTTGTTCAAGAAGAGAAATATGCACATTGCCAACTTGGAGCTACATTGGAGTGCTTGGCAACAATGCCAAGAAGCAAAGTGGGCAAGGAGAAAGGGGCTTGGGCGTTGCTAACGCCAGGAACAAGGGCGTGCTCCTAGGGAACACCAGGGACAAAGGAAGCAACCCTGAGAAGTGATCATGCACGTTGCCAACTCTAGGAAGAGCTAGAGTGTTTGCCAACAACGCCCAACAATTTAAGACAGCCCTGGCTCTCTCCTAAGCACATTACCAACGTGGGTTAACACTGGCGTGTTTGGTGACAACACCAGGCAGCCCTGGAGAGTGATCATAGAGGAGTTGCACGTTGCCAACTTGCACTTCTACTTGAGTGCTTAGCAATAACGTCAAGAGGCAAGACTTGGCAAGAGGGGGAGAGGACTCGAGCACGTTGCTCACCTTTGATGTGCAAGGGCGTGTTTGAGACTAACACCAAAAGCTTTCGATCTCCACCCATCGAGCACGTTGCCAACGCCAGCTTATATGGCCGTATTTGCTGAAAACGCAGCAACTAGATTTTGGGCCAACTAAGAGCTCGAGCACGTTGCCAACGCCAGCTTCTATTGGCGTGTTTCAAGACAACGCTGAGCTAGAAGATGTTGTCTAGGAAGGGAAGCCAACACGTTGCCAACGCCAGAGTTCAAAGGCGTGTTTAAGGGAAACGTAGCAAGCAAAGCCAAGCTAGGAAGCAGCCCTGGAGAAGTTCACTCGAGCACGTTGCCAACTTGAGGATGCATTGGCGTGTCCAATGTTAACGCCAAGCAAGAAAGCTTGCCCAGGGGAAGAAGCATGCACGTTGTTAATGCCAAGTTCTATAGGCATGTTTTGTGACAACGTAGCAAGCAATTTTAGAGAGCAATCCTTTCACTCGAGCACGTTGCCAACGCCAAGTTCTGAAGACGTGTTCCAAGGCAACATGACAAGCAAAATTGAAGCAAGAAGGCAGCCCTGAAGGAGAGCATCGAGCACGTTGCCAACGTGCCAACAAGGGGGCGTGTTCATCAACAACGCCAGCTATGTGCCTTAGCCATGGGAGGTTTGGCACGTTGCCAACTTGGGAGAAAGGGTGCGTGTCCAGCAACAACTTCAACAAACTTGGCAGCCTGACCCTACCTTCTTTGAGGAAGCATAACTTGAGATAGGAAAATCCAATTGAGATGATTCCAAGTGCATTAGAAAGAAGACACTCTGAGCTTTCCAATGACGTATGATAGTCCATATTAAAGCAGAGAATTGAAACTCAAATTCTGGGCAACATTAAGCATGAAAAGTAGAGTCAAGAAGAAGAAAAGCCAAGTTGTTAGCAACAACTTGAGCTAACAACGCCCAAGTACCAAAGCCCACCCCCAGGAAAATACCTTGCACGTTGCCAACGTGCATTAAGGCCAGCGTTATTGGCAAAAACGCCAAGCCATTGAGCCAGGAATTCAACAAAGAGAAAGCCCACATTGCTAGCCCAAATTAAAGATCTCTGAAGGAATTTTAGGAGTAGTATAAATAGAGAAGAGTTTAGTACTTTTGAGTGACTTTTTTTGACACTTAGACTTTTATTTTTTTTAGCAATTTTTACTCTTTACTTTTTCTCACCGGTCTTCTATTTTGTTTTTTCTTGCAAATTTGAATTTCAGTTTCAAGAACTTCTCCATTCTTCATCACTCTTCTCTACTCAATTTTAATGTTTATTTTTGCATTTGTTGTTGAATTTAGAGCTATGATTCACTAAACCCCATTTTCATTAGGGGGAGGAGCTCTGCTTATTTGAATGAGTTGATAACTTTTCTTTTCCTTCTCAATTCAAGTGGTTCATCTAAAAGGAAACTCTTGTTCTTCACAGATTCAATCACCATCGAAAGAGGGATTAATCTATATGAATTATGTGGTGAATTTAAGAAAGGAGCTACATAATTCAGTTTAGAGTTCATCCTTTCATGATTTCCTTGATCAATACACTTTGGTTGGTATGTGAGATGTAACCTCCCTTAGTTGAGATTCTGGAAGTTGTGTGGCTTGGATTAGGAATTGAACTTCATCTCTTCTTATGAACAATTAGATCACGAGAGTGGTAATTGGTTGTGTTGAGAGAAATTGAGTTACCAAGAGATTGGGACTCAGTTACCCACAAATTGCCATGGATCTATACCCATGATTGAGAAAGAATTGATCAACATCAATTCAGGAGAATTTGCATCTCTGATCCCTAATGATCCTCTCCATCATCAATTCTCATTTCTTTTGCTCTTTAGTTGTTTGAATACCCATTACCCAATTCCCTTCTACATTCTTGCAATTCATTATTCTTGTCATTTACATTCTGTTTCTATATTTCTTGCTATTTACTCTTATGGTCTTTAAAATTCTGCAATATTTACTTTCTTGCAATTTATCTTTAATGGCATTTAAGTTTCTTGCATTTTAAGTTTCAGTTATTTACTTTCATCTTCTTTCTCTCTTCTAGTTCTTTAAATTCCTTGCCATTTAAATTTTTTCAATTATGTTCAAAAATCACAAATCTCATGAAATCAAAACCATGTTTGCTTGACTAAATCTACCATTTAACTAAAGTTGCTTGATCTACCAATCTCCGTGGGATCGATCTCACTCTTAGTGAGTTTTATTACTTGATACGACCCGGTATACTTGCCGGTAATTACGTGAAATTAATTTTTTACGTATCAGTTGTGCGCGTGCACAAGGCTGTGCGTGCGCATACATCAGAAATCATAAAATTCTGCAACTTAGCAGAATTTCAGATTTTTAACACCAACTTTGAATGATCATAACTTCCTCTACAAAATTTCAAATTTTTCAAAGTTTATATCAATATAAAGGTTTTTCAAAGATCTTTAATTTTAAACAAATCTCATTAAATTTTGAAAAGCGAAGCAAAAGTTATGATCGAACAAAGTTTACCAAAATTTTTTTTTACCCAAATTTCACTTATGCACAAATTTAGCAATTCATCAAGACACATCCAACTAGATCAATACCAAACCCCCAATTACAACACAATTTACCTTCTAAGGTTACCAATCACCAGTCTCAATCATCAACATCAAATATATGACTCTAAATTAATCCTTCACCAATCATTACCTCATCTTTATCAATTCACATAATCAACCTCATTCATGCTTTAAATCCATATCCAACAATATACAATCATTCAAAGTTATCAAGCATCATATCTCAACATCATTAATTCTTAACATATCAATATCATTTCAACATACAACATCAACCAACCACATAAATCCAAACTTATCCTATAGGTCACTAGCCTAAGTGTCCATGAATATTATATTCTATATAGAAAAAACTAAAACCATACCTTGACCGATTCCCAATATGCCCTTAACCCAAAGTTGAGCACAAGCTAGGCTTTCCAACACAATCCAAGCCACCAACAATCACCAACAAGTTCAAATACTCACCATTTCAAGTTATACCACACATAATTTACAATAATTCAACCTAGGGTTTGTCAAACTTAAAATTTCACAAGGGTTCATTGGCTCTTACCTTTTCCAACAAATTTGATAGCAAAAATCCAAGGCTAAGCAAGGATTAGAGCAAACCTAAACATACAAAATCACAAAAACTCACTTAATCACAAACCCTATAGACCAAAATTTTGGAGAGAAGAATAGAAAAGATTTCAGGGTTACCTCTCCAATTTTTTGTATGGGTTTTGTAGAGCTCTTCACAAGGAACGCGTAGCCGCAAACAGTGTGGCGATCGGAGCTCTCTAGCTCAAGATGCGAGCTTCGGAAGGAGATGGTGAATAGTGTTAATGGAGTCTCTCTTCTCCTTCTCTTCTCAGCTGGGTGTGTTGTGTTTGTTAGGGTGTTTTGCTGAATGGTTCATTAAATGAGCCTTTTATATGTTGGGATTGGGCCCAACTTGGGCCTGGTCCAACCCGTTAGAATTTTTAGCCCGTTTGACCCAACTTCGGACCAAACTTTTAAAATTAACGCCCGGTTTTCAACTTCTAATATTTTTCTAAAGCTTTTGTCAGTTTTAACTTCTTCTTGTGTGGTACCGGACAGACTTAAACCGGTTCAATCGGTTCAACTGTCGGTTCGCGGTTTTCACAGTTTTTCTCAGAAAATACATTTTCTGACTCAGAAAGACCCACTGAGTCCAAAAATCATATTTAAATCCTCAAATTCTCATTCTAACTTGTCAGAATCTAATTTGGGCAATATTATCACTTAATTGACCGGTTGATTAGTTGCGGTTCTTACACAACACACATCCTCTATTTCTCGTTTTGCTTTTTCACAAGGACCACATTAACCAACCACAAAGAGTATTTTACCTCCCTTATAAGCCTAGCTTCTAGTAAAGCTTGCACCTGCTCTTCTACAACTTGTGTTCTTTTAGGACCAAGTTTTTTCCGCTTTTGCCAAATAGGTCAGGAGCCTAAATAAACGGCGAGCTTGTGACTCATGAGGTTGGGGACAACGACAGGTATGTCGAAGGCTTTCCAAGCAAAGAGGGCGGAGTTTCTTTGTAAGAGCTCAACGAGATTTGCCTTTAAATCTTCATCTATGTTGGCTCCTATACTTGTTGTCTTTTCGGTCTGATATTCGATTTGAACCTTTTCTACCTTCCCTTCAGGTTGTGGACGTAGCTCTTCTTGTACTCAGACACCACCGAGTTCAATGGTGTTGACTTCCGTACCTTAAGTTGAGGCTTTCATTTTAACACTTCCTTGCTAGCTTCTGATCTCCTTTTATAGTAGCAATTCCCTCTGTAGTTCGGAATTTCATGCATAGATGAGGTGTAGAAACGATTGCAACTAGTCGGTTCAAAGTGGTCTGACTATCAAAGCATTGTAGGCTGATGCCACGTCAACCATAATGTAGTCAATGCCTAAGGTCCTTGATTTCATGCCTTTACCAAAAGTGGTATATAATGAGATGAAACCAACAGGTCGGATCAGCGTATCTCCTAACCCAAAAGGCTTGTCTAGATAAGCCTTTAGATAATTTTCTTCTAACCCAGTGTCAAAAGCGGGCTTGAAAAGTATGTCGACCGAACTCCCTTAGTCCACCAAAATTCTATGGAGGTTTGCATTGGAATTGATCATTGCAATTACTACGGGATCGTCGTGACCAGGTGTCACCCCTTGTGCATTTTCTTTGATGAATGAGATTGTGGGTAGATCGGGAACTCCGCTGTCTTCCCCGACTTGATATACTTCCTTAAGATGTCTTTTGTGTGAGAACTTAGTAACTCCCCCTCCTGCAAACCCTTAATTTATCATGTGTATATGCCTATCAGAAGTTTGTGGTGGTCGATCCTGCCGACTTCCCCCTTCATCATCTCTTTTCCTTTTTCCTGGATCGCCCGACCTTTCAGCGAGGTATCTTTATAACCGACCTTTTCTGGCCAACTTTTCTATAACATTTTTTAGATCATAACAGCCATTGGTAGAATTCACATATAATTTGTAATACTCGCAATATTCTGTCTAACTTCTAGCCTTTTTGTGCTTAAGGAGGCGAGGAGGTGAAAATTTTTCAGTGTGATAGATCTCTTTGTAAATATCGTCAAGAAAAACTCGAACTAGGGTGTAGTTGTGATAGCTTTTCTATTCCTCATTTTTCTTTGCCTCCTTATCTTTATCCCGAGCTTGCTAGGAAAGGTTTTGCCTCGGTACTGGATCTCTAAGTCGGGAGTTCTCCTCCATGTTGATATACTTCTCTGCACATTCTTGTACTTCACATAAAGAAGTCGGATGCCACTTTGATATGGATTGAGAGAACGACACTTCTCTAAGGCCACTAACTAACCCTAATATTACTGCATTAGGAGGCAAATTCTGTATTTCTATGCAGGCTTTGTTGAACCTTTCCATATAAGTTCGGAAGGTCTCTTCAACTTCTTGCTTTACCCCTAAGAGACTTGGAGCATGTTTGATTTTGTCCTTCTGAATTGAAAATCGGGTAAGAAACTTCCTGGCCAAGTTGTTAAAGCAAGTCACCGACTTGGGTGGTAAGCTATCACACCATTTCATTGCTGTTTTGGTTAAGGTTGTCGGAAAAACCTTGCAACGAGTCGCATCAGATACGTCGGCCAAATACATCCTACTTTTGTAATTGTTGAGATGATGTCTTGGGTCGGTTGTGCCATCATAGAGATTCATGTCGGGGCTTTTAAAATCACTTGGAACCCTAGCCCGCCTGATCTCTTTTATAAAGGAATCTTCTCCCCCAAAAGGGCTTTCTTCTTGTTCATTGTTGGTCCGAGTTCGTAGATCAGCTTCTATTTTTAGAAGCTTTTCCTCAAGTTCTCTTCTGAGCCATACCTCCCTTTCACAGATTTTTTTCAGCTTCTCTTTGTCGTTTGATCTCTTGTTTGAGTTACTCTAATCGACCTTGATGTTCGTGTACGAGTACCATGATCTCGGTGGGATGTGGGGGCCCTTCGTTCTCAAGTGAATGTACCTCTGACTGTAATCATCGGGTGTGAGGATTTTGTGATATTCCTTCCCCATCAAGATTACTTTATCCTTGTTGTCGTGGGAGTATCACAAGGGCTTGATCATCGTTATGAGGTTCTGGCTCGGACTCAGAAGCAGTGCGCCATCTTTAAATTGCTCGTCCACCATAGTGGGGTGTAGACTTCCAAGTTCCCTACAACAGCGCCAATGTTCCAAGGATTACCTGAAACGGTGATTTGGACCTGAACGTGAGATCCAAACTCCTTCTAAGGCAACGTCCAACTTGTATTGAAACCGAAGTGCTGCCGTCTAAGTTCTTCACGAGGAGGTGGGGGATGGTACCTGCAAAAGATTTCGATTCTTAAATTAGCAAGGAGTTTAAGCAAGTCTTTTAGTAGAATGGCTCTGAATATCCCTAAGGGTCTCAGTGTATTTATAGTAGAATCAATAACCACCTTTTAGTGTAGTTTCACATTTGATGGTGGATAATTGTTCCCTTTTTCTAAGAAAGTTTGTTGAGATCTCCCTTCTAGAGAGATAAAAGATATCTAAGGAAGTAGTTACTTATTTAGATAAGTGAGGATGAATTTCTGTCATCGCGCCTTACCTCTATAAGGTTAGATAGGAGTAGATGAGACCACCTTCTTTGGGTGGGCTTTATTCCTTTCAGGTTTGACTTGATTTTGGACCAAGGTATGAACAATTATCTTTTCACAAGGTAAAATATATTTGTAAATAAGTTTTATTTTATCAAATATGCTTATTAAAAAATTTATAATTTTATCATCTACTAATAAACACCTCACCAAAAAGCTAATCCATTCTCGGTTGTGTATAATATATTTTTTTTATTTCTCACAGTATCTCCCAACTCAACAGGCCAAAGACTAGTCTGTCGCTGTACTGAGCTCCATTTAATGTTTGCCGTTGGCCAATGGATTACTGCATGCATAAAGCGAAATTCGAACTCTCGACACTTACTTAAACGAACTATTGAACTAACCACTAAACCAACCTAATTTGATTCGGTTGTGTATAATGTAAAATAACACTAATTTTCTATATAAAGAAAAGACAATTAATCTAAAAAATTATTATAAAACAAATTAGTCCACATTAAAAAGAATCACTTTCCGCTTCCAACAAAACAGCTCGTATTTTGCATTTTGAGAAATAACGGCCTTACCAGCAACTAGACAGGTCACGCTGTTGACTGTTCTGTTAGTTGTTAATGGCGTAAGCTGCAAAAAGGGGTTTGCAGGGCTGAGTTTTTCTACATAGCTGGACGGCAGGATCACATCTTTTAATACTGTCATACGCATACCAAAAAAACTAACATAAATTGCATTTGGAAGACTTGAACATTACACAGAAGCATGTTTTATATTTGCTAGTTACAACACAAATTGCATTGAATAGGTTGCTTTCTTATTACAAGATTTTATTCTTTTGAACAATCATATACATGCTATAACCTCGGTTTCTATCATAACACATGATTATACTATAAGAAATACGATCTGTAAATATTTTTGCTACTTGCAGTCCCTAGCAGCTGAGTTACTTACACTGTTCAGTTCCATGTGCACAGTCATCTATACCGGTTCCATTTCCAGTCATCTATACTGAAAATACTGCATCGTTGCCATTCTCCTCACTGCCAAAACATTTAAAAAGATAAGTGAAACGCTAAAAATTGTGCTTTCTAGAGACTCGGGTCAGAGGATTTTAAAAATATATTGCAATATGTTCCACAAAAAACTCTAACCTTATTTATTCCTTAATCATGATGGCTACATTTGTTTTCAAGGACAGGACATTAAGATATGCATATCGAGACACAAATATGTTTGGAACGAAGAGACAAGCGCAACATACTATGTCCTTGGACGATAAATTGAGTATTATGTACTTCCAAAAAAGAGACATTAATTAAAACAAAAAAGTTCCCCTTATTATCCTTATCAAAATTTTATATCCACATTTACATAATCCTAATTTTTCTCTTCAACACACACAGATCGTCCATCTTCACCTTCCTCCACTGTTCAAGGCTAAATTGGCAGTGGACACGAATGAAGATTGGATGATGGCAGTGGCCACTGAGAGGAGTTGTGACTGAAGGGGGTCGATCTTGGCTTCCACGTTGGCCACAGAAGAGTCCCAGATCTGATTCGTCTTTTCTGCGACATTCGGGAGCGATGGCGTTGTTTCCTCTGAGTATTGACAACATCTCCTTGTTTGCTTCTTATTTCTTAATCTACGTCTTCTCAGGCTTCGTCCTCTTCATCATCCTTTCCATCCCCAACCCCTCAGCCATCAGCCCTATCTTTGTTTCACCCTGAAATTTGTCTTGATGTTTTCCTTTTTTTTAATGTTGAAGTAGTTATAGTTGGTGATTGTTTGTTTTAGTTGATGTTTCATAAGGATGGTGGCAGTGGTGGTGGATGGTGGAGAATGCAGATGGTGAGAATGTGAGAGGAAGATGACAAGGGTAAAAAAGACTTCTAATATTTTGTTCTGTATTTGTATTTAAATTATTGCCAAACAAAACACAAAGTAACTAATTTTTGTGTCTCTATGTTCTTGTCTGAATGTCTAATGCCTCAATATCTCTCAATGAAATGCAGCAGAAAATAAAACTACAAAATTTACTCGTTAGACCTAGAAGTTCTAGAAGATGACTTTCAACAAATAGTTTAAAACATGAAACTAATGGATTAATGACATGAAAAAATTTAAACAAAATCAGTTTCATACATGTAAAACAAATTCTAGGACAGAGGTGAAGAATAACTGATGTGGTAAATAGATTTGATTTCAGGTGAAATGACATAAAGCCTATGGATCCACGTTGGGATAAAAAAAAACTTTATTTTGCATACTAATTGACGCTTGGCCAGTAAACAGAAGATAGAAGAAACAGAAAGCCTGCTGTTTTGGTATATTACTATTTATCATTTTAATATTTGCGTGTCATAAAAAAAATTGTTTTAATGCTTTGATTTTACAAAATACAATGCTTAGTGGAGAGCAGAGGTTGGCATACCATTAAAGATTTGGTTGTGTGACATGGAACATATTGTATCATACTTATTATGCATGCAACTCGACTGACGGCCTCCCAATGTTGAGCTGCAGTTCCCTCATTATAGCCTGTAGTTTTCATTTGATTGTGGCCTTGAGACAGTTTGGTAATTTGATTTTACGTTCTGAAATAGTTTATATAACAAAGAAATGGCATAAAATCAGTAATCAAAAGAGATGAATGAACAAATTACAAGTGCTAAAAAATAATAATAGTTGTTAAGATTAATGGTTACTCAGCAGATATATTAGAGTAACTAGACAAAAGAGAAAAGATAATATATGACTTGTGTGTGTCCCAAGAGAGAACACCAACATATATAGAAGAGAGTAACAAATGTAGAGTACCTACTCAACTACTCTCTATAATGCACCATCTAAACTGATAACCACTATATATTATCTAATAATTAATAATAATACCCCTTCTCAAATTTCAACACTTTGCCTGGAGCTGAAAAACAAAATATGACCAAAATATGACAAAAATAGGAAAGTGAAGTAATAACTAATACTGTCATCTATTAAACACAACATTCTCATCATTAGTGCAATGATCTACTCTGGTGTTGGCTCTGTGGTAGGATTAGTAACCCACACATTACATTTGTAAGCAACTCTGCTGAGTTGGCATAGGGATTAGGGAGTGAGGTGTGTGAAAGGCTTATGTAGGAAATGGGTGCGTGTGAACAGGGAGACTAGAATTTGGTGTTGGACTCTTGGGGGAAACTAGAGACTCTCAAACACTCGGACTCGAGCAATTTTCCTTTCTAGGCTACTGCTAAGCTCTGTTATCTACCTCTCTTTCTCTTGGGATTCCCCACTGGAGTCAAATTGAGATTATTAATAATAGTCTTCAATTTATTGTTTCTGCTTTCTGTCACTGCCCCAACTATCTAACATTAACCCCTTTCTTGTCCTCTTCCTCTTACTCCCATTCAATATCTTCTTCCTCCTCTTCCTTCAATATCTACCATTAACCTCTTTCTTGTCCTCCTCATTCTATTTGGAAAGAGAAACTCACGAATCTTAATCACCACTCTAACACTCTCCCCTACTTCATATTATGGCTTATGAGCTTACCCAACCTACAATTTGCATAGCATGCCAACATTCATATTATGTCTCTCTTCCCCAAAGGATTACAGATTTTCCTAATTAAACTAAGCTCTATGTTATAATAACAAACCAAATGGAAATAGAAAAGCAATCCATCTAGTGTACCTCCAATAATGTTATATAATAGAAATCCTCCATATGCTGCATAAGGGCAGTCCCATCTCTGATTGAGCGGAATATATTTATTTCAGTTTGTAACAACTTCTCAATAAGCTCCTTCTCACCCTTCATCTGGAAGGAACAAAGTTGTCAGTAATGGAAAAAAAAATTACAGAAATCTAAAACAATTAAAACGGGAAGCTTTAAATTATTTGGAAGAATTCTCTATTAAAGTGAAAGTCAATCGGGTGAAATCCAAAGCAAACATGGTACAGTAGGATTAAGATTTCATGTTTTTGGAGTGTGTATGTTCCAAATCCCAAAATTGCATTACTATGCATCGTATTTTGTCCAGACAAAAGTAACAAGTAATTTGTTGCAAATCTAACAATCAAAACCAACAATACTAATTACGAAAACACTCATAGCAAATCCAGATACAAGTTACAATATTAGTGAAAAACATTACACACAATGTCTTGATATTAAAATTTAAAATAGAGAACAAATATTTAATATCCAAAAGGTTAAAATTCAATTAGAATACTCCAAGTCCAAGGCAAGCCAAAGCAATGATATTGAGAAACCATGGATTAAATATGAACAGCTCCTTGACGTTTTTCTCCAAATAAATGTTGCGAATCATCAGAAAATGTATTCATCTTTATGGAAATTTCGGTTCCCACTTGACCTCGAGATACAAGAATAAATTGTGGAAAGCGAAATCATGCCCCCCCAATTGCAGTTGAGCATATTTAATATGTTGTAATAAGGTGTAACCATGCATGAGAGTTGTGCCAGTTGTATGTAAACAATTTAAATATTAATAGAAAAATAGGAAGAAACATACAAATTCACTGACTATAATATCTGGTGTTGACTCCCCAAGAACATCACCTGCATAACCATCTCCCAAAATATCTTTGTTTTCCTGGAAAGCACGCACTAAATAAATAAGTAACAACGAAGTGCCAACTTCCTAGGCAATCTATCAGTAAGACAGAGGCACCAGAAAGAGTCCAAGTGTAAATTTCAATGAATAATATTGTGTGCTATCATGATCTCGATAATAGCAAAAGTTACATCATACAAGGGATTCAACAGTGCCACCGTAACATGATATAAATAAATAGCAAAAGCAATCGCAGGGAATTCCTTTAGAAATAAGTAAATCCCAAATAACATTCCAACAACTTAATAAAATTAAATGCAGTAAAACAGATTTCAGAATCTTACCAAGATCCTGAAAATGAGATTGGTATGGAAATTCCTAAAAGTTATTAGTATGGCAAATAAAGCTGGATTTGTATTAACACTAAGGAAGTTCGTACATCCCATATGCATTTTTCATCAGGTGTCTTACGAATTGGGCTTTAGAGGTTGTCTGAACAGCCAGTTCTGTCATTATCAAGGTATCATAAGGGCAGAGAAAAGTGGAAATGATTGTATCTTTAGGCCAATTTAGGTACCAATTAAAATGTATTTTGTATACAGATCACTTGGAAAATGAGCATAATTGATAAGGACTAAAAATATATCATATTTTTCCAACCTATGTAATATGAAATAAGTAGAGGAGATTTTGACCATTTTTTGAAAACCTAACCATTTATATGGTTAATGATGCTCTCAATTTGCTAACGAGCAACCACTTGCGGACTAAATTAATTACTTGAAATCCCACCTATTTCTGAACTAACAATAATTGCAAGGAACACGTTTCAGTCATTTCTCAGAAATATTAAAAGCAACACGACATATAAAGTGGTCAAGTGAGATCCATGTGTGAAGTATCTCACTGCAGATGTGATATATGATAGAATGCAAGGTGTCGTTTGATCCATGTAACAAACCCTACCTAGTGAAACAAGACTTTGTTGTTTTTGTTGTTGCAATAAAAGTAAGCGGTTAAATCAATGCTCATTAAAGATGCCAAATAGTATATTGGGCTGGTACTAAACTAAGCACTCACCAGTGCATTTCTTAAAGCCCCTGGAGCAAGATATACAGGTTGAGCAACATGACAATATCCCATTAGCCGGGGTACAGTAGGTATAATATCTCTGTGATTCACAACTCGCCAGCTATCTTTAACTTTCTGCAAAATGAAAGGCAAATTGCTAAGTGTTCTACAAAAGTACACAAACAAACAAATCTATGGTTATGAAACAAATGGCAAATTAAAAGAAACATGGACTCAGAGTGGAAGATGATATACGCTTTGCAATGACGCTTCACATGCTTAGCTGACTTTAAAATTTGGAGGTTTTATTTATATCTTTTCTACTAGATCAGATGGTGTAAGAATGGGTTTTGCTTTTGGTATAGGAAAACTAAAATTGGTTAAGAAATTGAACCAAAAAATATGAAAATTGTAATAGTAATAAAGTAATAATTTGGAATTTTACCAAACTCTTAGTCATTTCATTCCAGCATTCCAATTTACTTATCCTTGTTCTGTATGACCGTATCCATGTGGGTGTGGCCAACACCATTCAAAGATCATGAGGGACTTTCTTCGGTGTGGTGCTTTCAAAACGAATAGTAATTACTTAGTGAACTGAGAAGTTTCTTGTCCTATAAAAGGTGAGTTGGGTCTCAGAAATTGTGTCTGGCGCATTGCTTTTGTATCAAAAATTGGTGCTTCCTTCAGGATCTTGCTCTCTATGGCATCAGTTATCCAAAGTATGGTTTGGACAGGAATGGTTGGGATGCTAATACATCTATGCTACTCATTCTAGCCCCTAGAAATTAATTTCTAGCGGTTTTGCCACATTCAATCTTTTGCTTCCTATGAAAGTAGGGGATGGATCTCATTTTCTATTTGCTGAGGACCGATTGTCGTCGTTATTTGACCTTCCCCCATCTTTATTACCTATCCTCTTTAAATAACCATCAAATCAAGGATTTCTATTCTATACACGGTTCTTCTCATTCTTATACGTGGGACTTCCCTTTTTTTTCAAAACCTAGGGGATAGAATCCTCTTAGTTAGACACTCTCTTGGTTCGACTTGATAAAGCTCCAGTTAGGAACTCTCTTGGGTCTGCTTGACAAAGCTCCATAGTCTTTTCTAACCTTAATAAGAGATTGTGGCTGCTTGATATATCATATATCTGGTCTGCAAACATGTAATCTCAATTCCAATTTCAATCTCAATCCTCAACCACATCCCCTTGCCACCTTGATAAACCTATATCGAAATCTACTCCATCTAAAGTCAAATTCTTCATTTGGACTATTGTGCTTATCAGGATTAACACGTGATAATTTGTAGGTTAGAAGAACATACAAGGCCATTTCCCCTATCATCTGTTTTTGCACTGCCCTATCGCTGTTTCTTCATGGAATTCTTTGTTTGGTGTCTTTGGTGAACCTTGGGTATGCTCACATCTTTAGATCAGTTGCTATTGACAACATTTGCAGAATTTAGGAGAACAAAAAAGAAAAGCAAAATCTTTGTGCAATGTGCAGTATATGGCACTATCTGGAGCATTTGGCAGGAGCATAATTTACACATCTTTAAGGTAGCGTTTGGTTTGAAGTATTGAGACAGAGACTGAGACTCAGTATCGTGTTTGTTGGTTTAGAGACTGGTACTAAAATTTCTGTCTCTGTCTCCAAAATTTCAGTATTTCAGTACCTCCAAAAAGTAGGGACACAGAGGACTAAAATTTTTAGAAATGGAGACTGAAACTTTAATTACATTTTATACCTAAAATACTCTCATTTCAATTAATTAATTCCAATTTTACCCTTTGTGCAAATTAAATTAGAGTTTCATTCTTGTTTCAATTCCTATCTCCCATTTTGCACCAAACAGAATACTGAGATTTATTTCAATCTCTGTCTCTTAGTCCCTATCTCTCAGTCTCAGTTTTTCCATCTCTGTCTCTCCACCAAACGCTACCTAATAAATTTTCCGGAAAAGTTGTTGTATGGGATAGAAATAGGTGTCAAGCATCTAAGCGGTGTGAAGGAGATGGTCTCTTTACAGGACTTTCCCTCTCAGACTTGTTGAGAGATTGGAAAGCCATGGTTTACTAATGATTTGGTTTTCTGTATTTTTCTTGTTGGGAGGATAACTTTTCTTCTGCTTCTTTATGAAATTCTGTTTTTATCCACAAAAATAACAAAAGAAATTACAAATTTCATGAGCATTCCTTTTGTAGCGAGAATAGATGTTTGATAAAAACCAACAAAAAGAATCAATCATTTGTTTCTGAATATATTGGGTTCTCAGGAAAGTCTTACTATAGAACAAATGGCAAACAAAAAGATGGCCATGAATACCACACCACAGTCTAAGCCCCTTCCCAGAAGGCCTAGGAAGATATACGATACTAGATGAGCTACACTACAGCAGAATTGCATAAGATAATACTAGTTCAGTGCTGACTGTAACTCAGTAGGACCAGATGCATCGCCACAAGTTGCAAACATCAAGTTACTCTGTTTTCAGAGAAGTTGCTGCATAAGATAATAATTATGCACATAATTTGCAGTATCTGATTTCCTTCCTTCAACTTATAAAACCAGTCCATTATTTACGGACACTCAGTTCAACATTAAAAGCAAGACAATGGAAACAACACCAATAAAATAATTATTAAATTTTCTGACCTCATTGTAAACTTCTGCAAATCTTTTATTACCGACTCTCGGAGATCCAAAGTTGTACATAGTAATAGAAATTGCTCCTCGCCTGGTAGGTAGAAAGTTAGATACTTTATACAATAGGCACGGTTAATTTTGTTGATACTAGAAAAATGATCTCACCAAGAAAGTTCAAAACTTGAATGAATTCTAAAAGGAATTTATGGTAAGTTGAATATCAAGATATGTTGCCTTCAACAGCCATGTTTACAAAGATATACAGCAACTATACAACCCTCCAGGCTACAAAATGTAATTATCAATACTACAGATGTAATTTTATATGCACAGTTTATTGTGTTTAACAGAATTGTTCTACATATAACAACAGAGAACATTGGTATTTGCTCTCCAAATTGAATTATGGGTATGTATGGATCAAATAAGATCTACATATTTTCTTAGGCATAGCAAACAATTAGAAATAGGCATAGTGGACAAAATCAACACGATATTTATTTGAGGAAACAAACGTGTTTGTTCTAACAGTATTTCCAACCTAGAAAAAGAGGTTAACCAAGCCAGATGAGTTGACATAGCCAATCCATGAACATCGATAACTGGGTTGGGTTCGTGTTTCGAAAATTTCATGTAAGTACGAAAACCTTTCAGCACATCAAGAGAAACTAAGCATGAACTGACATATGAATTGCAAAAGCTATACCACTAGAGAATATTTTAAAAGAATATTAATTCTGGTTAAAAGTCAATCTCAGCATGAACAATATTCTGGCTTTTTTTTTTTTCAATACACTATTCTTTTTAAAACTTCTACCATGCCACCCTTTTTCATCGTTGCACCTTCTAATTCTTTTTTTTTTTTTGCACCCTAACTCAGAGGCGCCTAAGCGAAACCTGCATTCCATGGAGAAAGCACCAATCAAGGAAGCGTCTCCTACGCAGAAACGCTAAAGCATCTAGCAGGACACGCCAAAGGTAAAGGCGCTTTCAAGATGGCAACGCTGGACTCACAAGCACCTCTTCTAATGTGGAATAATTAATTTTGTATACATAATTAATAATTAAAAATAAGTAATACTAATTAATTAATGTTAATATAAATAGCGTTATGTTTAAATTAATTTATTAATGTTAATGTAAATATTGATAATTGAAACCTTAATGTAAGAATATATTTTCGACAAAAGAAAAACAAAAAAAAATTCTACAATGCCATATAACGAAATATATAAGGTTGGTTATAGAAAATTTTCCTAATAAAATACAGTACTCATTGATGTATTTTATCATGATTGAAATATTAATGCAAGAGTATTAATGATAAAAAAATTGCATAAACAATTAGTCATAAAAAATGAAAATAAAGTTTTAAAATACTTATAACGAAATACATAATCTTAGATAAGGAAAATTTCTACTATAAAATACAGTACTCCCATAATGATAATTGATGTATTTTACGATTATTGGAATATTAATGAAAGAGGATTAATCACAAAAAAGTCCCAAAATCTAATATATCTGGTTGAAAATATTTAACCACAGTACTCTCATCAATTATCTAATATCGTTTATCATGAGAATATTAAAAAGTAACATATAATTAATTGGAGTACTATATTTCATCATAACAATTTTCTTTTACCAAAGATATATATTTCCTTATACTGTATTATATAATTTTTTTGTATTTCTTTATGACTAATAAACTTAGTTAAATTGATAAGCATATTTAAATGTAACAATTTTTATTAACATTAATTAATTAATTTACTTATCTTAATTGTTAATTAATAAAAAAAAATTAATTATTCCATGTTAGCAGAAGCTCTTATGCATCATGCATTTCCAACTTGGAAGTTGCAAGCACATTTATGATCGGCGTATCCATAATGGAATGCGCTAAACGCTTTAGCGTTTTTGCATAGGAGGTGCTTCCTTGATTGGCGCTTTCTTCATGGAATGCGGATTCCTCTTAGGCGCCTCTAAGTCAATGTGCCAAAAAAATACAAGGTTGCATGATGGCAAAAGGATGACACTGGAGCAAATAGTTTGAAAAGAATGGCATTTTCGTAAAAAAAAATTTGAAAAGAGTGGCATATTGGCCTATCAATTATATTTAGCAAGAAATATAGCTCTTTATTTCTCTCTATCCCTCTTTCATTCTAATGAATAAATAATGAACCTTGAGAAAACTAACTACTGTAGATATAGAATCCTTAAAATGGCAGAAACATATACCAGAAACAATGCATATAACATGCCGAGTACCACAAGCAGAAAATGAGTTATTGTACATAAAATATGATTTTTCCATGTATACTTCTAAATGAAGGCTACTTTGCTTAAACAAATTATAAATAAAAGTGCGACTGAAAACAGAAAATAAACTTACTTAGCTAATTGGTTTGATGAAAGTTCAAGGGCAAGCAAGGTTGCCAACGCACCACCCAAACTGTGACCAGTTACATAAACATGCCATTTGTGAAGTGATTCAGAATGTTCTTCTCTGGGACAAAAGAAAATAGCTTCTGCTTATCAAAATGTAATCATTGAAATGTAGCAGCACACTCTGAATATTTTAGACGGCTATAAGAAAAGAAACAGCTGATTTAGACCACTGTTTAACAGCAATGCTTCATAGCAATAAAAGAAATGCTTATGCCTAATCACATAATGCCCTCAAATTTTACACCATGAGCTTTAACAGGAGGCCTGACTTGATATGGGCTCTTCTCTGACATCACGTTAATTTGAGGTTCCTATTTCTTAACACGTTCATACTAAAGCTCTATGAATTTAGATAGCTGGATGACAAATTCACTATTATTGATCAGTCACTACTACCCTGAGTTTGCTTTCATGAAAAGGGGATGTGGAAATTTAGTATGGTATGCAAGCACATACTGAATTAGCTGTTAAAAGTTAGCAATTCCATTCAGTGTCCGGTACAATTCGGAAGATAGCTGTCACATTATAGCTATGCAGTTACATTAGCTTCAGTTTCATGCTGTACACTTTAACATTCAACTTCCGATGAATGAAAAATCAGACAGCTCAGTCTCTTTCTATTGAATCATTTCTCTGTCTCCCTTCTAAAATACCATTTTTGCTCGTATGTCTTCGTCTTCCTCTCATATTTTCTCTGTTAACCTGGTATATCAAAAGCCTAGAGAGGAAGGCAACCCTACTGAGGTTGTTAAGCACTTTTCCCCCAAGAAACCATGTCCTTTTATTTCTAAGGACAACAGAGATAAATTACGAACTTGTTTGATTAACAGAAGAACATGAAGACAATAAAATTCTGTTTTCTATTTGAACTTTTTACTTAAAAATTTAAAACTAAAACCGAGTATAATTTTGATGACTAAATTTCCATAGTGGTTGCTGAGAGTCATGATGTGCACCAATTTGGTCCCTGAGGTTCCAATTGCAGTATTGGTGTCCCCGAAATTGAGCTCCGAGAACTATAATGGTCACTCGACCCCTTTCCAGCAATGACTCAACAAACAGAGCGATTTGCTAGCACTCCCTTGCCACACTGAACAATGGTATGGTAAAACAACGTCGTTTGCTTTTGGCACTCAATCAAAGCAAAAACGCACAATCGAAGTGTCATCATTGTCCACAACACACAACATCGTTTTACATGCCAACGAATATCAATGATGTTATTTCTGCTCTGATTGGGTGCCAAAAACACACGACATCGTTTCACCATTGGCCAGCATGGCAAGGAAGTGTCAACTTATCACTCCGTTTGCTGAGTCACTGCCGAAAAGGGGTCAATGGGCCATTATGGTGCCTGGAGCTCAATCCTGGGGACGACAACAATGCAATTAGAACCTCAGGGACCAAAACTGTGCATGACGTAAATCTCAGGGGCTACTTTGGAGATTTAGTCAATTTTGATGCATTGCACATGCATGTAAAATGTTTTACACCATCATCCAATTAGATTCATGCGTTTAGATGACTTTTTAAGTAATGAGTTTGAAAATTAGTTATTTTGCTGATGGGGCAACATACAATTGGTTGTTTGTATAAAATTCCTTTACATTGGTAATACATGAAAATTAAATTTAACGAGAAGTTACTAAAAAAATAGAAAATTACCAGGCCCTACATTTTCTAGAAATAATATTCCCTTTTGAGCCAATTTCGTTTCCTAAAAGAGAAAGACTCAAAAAGTGGTTGAGATAGATTATCTTGCAACGGCATGCAGCACATGCAAATCTGCTTAAGTAACTCCTTATAGAGCTTCACTTTTGTGAGATTAGACATATGACTCATGTTTGTTACAATCAAGCTGCCTTGCAAGTAGCATCTAACCTAGTTTTCTATGACAAACTCAGCATGGTTAAGTTGATATCACTTCATCAGAGAAAAGGTTTTTATTAGGAGCCAGAACCGCAACAACCTTTCTCAATTCAAATGATCAACTGCTAGATGTGGTGAACAATGTTTTAGAGGCCTCAGAATAAGTTGCCTATTGTGAGGTTTGGTAGATGTGACTGATATGCTCCAGCTTAAGGGTGAGTGTTAGAATCTATAATGTATATGGGGAACTAAATTATAATAATAATAACAACAATAATAAAAAAGAATCTTCAATTTGTCTGAGACATGGTATTCCTGATATGTCTTCCTGTCTTTCAAACATAGCAATCATAAATCCCTTGAAACATTATGATGCATAGGTCGACATTAGTGTTGAAATGAAGTTTTGGCAAGGATGGCCATGGGTATCAAACTCCATACCACTTGAAAATAAAGTTTTTGATACTATTCTTTTATCTTTTTGTAGAAAATAATAACAACAACAATAATAATATAATAATAATCAATATTGAATTGTACCCAGAATTTTTCCCTTTAATATCTAGAATTATTGCTTGACTCTTCCACAGCATGTACCCAAGGATAACAAAAAAAGGAATACTAATTTATTTATGGACATTGCTAACAAAAACAACTGAATCTACCCTTTTCAAATTGGAAAGTGAATTTATTGTTTTTAAAAATTGGATATACTGAGATCTACATATTTCTAAGGCAGTGCATGGTGCAATAAGTTGCCCACAGAAGTACTTACACAAAGCCAATTGCAAGTCGAATTAGAGAAATGATCCTGATCCTAACAGAGTCGTATGCACTTAAAAAGCCGCTGTGAACCTGCAATCTCAGAACCATCAACTACTGAGGAGTTTACTGTTCTTGCATCTTCCAGATATCTAATAATCATTAGACACATATGGCATCTAAACCTGCCAGCAATTAACATACTTGAACCTCTTGCTTGAAATCTCCACCTATCCTTTCAGGATTCAACCTATGGAAGCCAAAGCGAAGCCATTATCAAAAGAAAGTTTTTTAAATCAACCCTTAAATTAGTTACATTTTTTTTTGGTGACTAAATTAATTACATTTGAAATATACATTAAGGCACCCAACATTGCTAGAAGCACTATTAAGAAATTTGACAAGAACAATGATAATCAGATCATGTACCATCTTTTCATCAAATTAACAAAATCAAAGGATCTTGCTCGAGTTCCTATAAAGGACACACGTTGCCATTGAAATTTTCATACCTAAAATTTAGTACCATTTTGTTATGATGTCAACAAGTACATCATAAAAAAATTAGGAAGTGTTGACTAAATTAAATCAAAATCAGAATCCTGATTTTTTTCATGAATCTTTTCTGTAAATAGAATTAATTATTATATCCTTTCCTTTTTAGTTTAGCTTAATTTTAGGAATTTTATGATTAGAAATCTTTCTTTTATTTTAGGCTAGTATTTTCCCATTTTCTAGTTATTCCTATTTCTATAATTTTCTAAAAAGAGGAGGATCCCCTATACATTTGAGTATACATAAAATTTAAACACTTCAAGTTGGTATCAGAGTAGGATCTCTGCACTGTGCCTCTAATTTACAACTAGGGCTGACAGTTCCTCAGTATAGACGGAGCTCACCACTCCCACTCCATCAAATTTAAAATCTGAGCAACGGGTACTAGTTAGTGGTGACTCTCATTTAGTTCAGATCACCACATGACTCAATGGGTCAAACTACCTTAAGTGGTCTCAATCAATTCAGATGTACATCCATGGAAGACGGAAGATTGGATATCTCACCGGTAAGCGAAGCCAGCCTAATGTTACTGAACCACAATATAATGTGTGGAATACCAAAATTCCATGGTGATGACATGGCTGGTGAACTCAATGGCGGAGGATATCAGTAGTAACTATATATACTATACCACTACCAAAGAATTATGGGATAGTGTCAAGGAGATGTATTCAGATATTGGGAAAAAATCCCAGATTTATGAACTTACTCTAAAAGCCAGAGAAATTCAACAAGTGAGTGACAACATCACCAAATATTTCCACACATTGAAGCGGATGTGGCAGGACCTTGACCACTTCAATAACTACAAGTGGAATTTAGCCGTTGATGCCAAACACCACCAACAAAGAGCAGAAGAAGGGAGGATATTTCAATTTCTTGTAGGCCTCAACGTGGAACTAGATGAAGTTTGGGGCAGAATTATTGGAAGAGCAATCCTACCCTCAATTGGAGAAGTATTTGCTGAAGTTAGAAGAGAGGAAACCCGTAAAACTGTGATGATGGGAAAAGGCAAGATTGAACAGACTTATTTGGAGTCTAATGCACTCTTAGTGGCACCTGCTACACTTAGAAGTTCATCAAATTAGAAGCACCCCTCCAATCTTTGGTTTGACCGCTGCAATAAACCCCGTCACACCCGAGAAACCTACTGGAAGATTCATGGAAAACCAGCACATCTTAAAGGCAGCAAAAATGGTCCCACGTTCTACCCCAACTGCTTATGAGGCTGAAAAATCATCCTTGAGTAAGGAACAGGTTGGGCAGCTCATAAGGCTGTTAAATTCCAGTTCTGTGTCTAGTATTCCTAGTGGTTATTTGGCTCAAATAGGAGATATCTTGGAGCTAAAAGACTTGAAGGAGAAGCTTGCCAAAGCATTTGAAATCAAAGAACTTGGCTCATTAAAATACTTCCTTGGAATTGAATTTGCAAGGTCTAAGGAAGGCATTTTTATGAACCAACAGAAGTACATCCTAGATCTTTTAAAAAAGACTAGATTACTTGGTTGTAAAGCTACTGAAACATCTATAGAGCCTAACTTAAAATTGAAGCCAGCTGAACCAGAAAATGTAATGGACAAAGGGAGACATCAGTGGTTGGTGGGGAGGCTAATCTATTTATCCCATAGATATAGCCTTTGCTGTGAGCATGGTAAGCTAGTTTATGCATTCACCTGGCCTAGAACACATGGATGCTGTCTTTAGAATCCTAAGGTACTTGAAGGGATCGCCTGGGAAAGGGTTACTCTACAAAAACCGTGTACATCTTCAAGCAGAAGCCTATATAGATGCAGATTGGGCTGGGAATGTCATGGATAGAAGGTCAACATCTGGGTATTGTACTTTTGTTGGAGGGAACCTGGTTAGTTGGAGGAGGAAAAAACAGTGTTGTGACAAGTAGTGCAGAAGCAGAGTTTAGAGTAGTGGCTCATGGAATATGTGAAGCACAATGGGTAGAGAAACTCCTACAAGAACTAAAGGTTCCATTTCCCCACCAATGAAGTTGTATTGTGACAAAAAATCTGCTATTTCTATTGCCCATAATCCAGTTCAGCATGACAAAACTAAAGGAATACCGACATGTTATAAAGGAAAAAATTGAGAGATGACAGATTTGCATCTCATATGTTCCAACCACAGAGCAATCAACAGATGTTCTAACTAAAAGAATACCCAAGAAGACCTTTGATAGCATAATAAGCAAGCTGTCAATGAAGGATATCTTCAAGCCAGCTTGAAGAAGCGTGTTAACTAAATCAAATCAAAATCAAATTGCTGATTTCTTTCATGAATTTTCTGTAAATAGAATTAATTATATCCTTTCCTTTTTAGTTTATCTTAATTTTAGGAATTTTATAATTAGAAATCTTTCCTTTGTTTTAGGCTAGTATTTTCCCATTTTCTAGTTATTCCTATTTCTGTAATTCCTCTATAAAGAGGATGATCCCCTGTACATTTGAGTATACATTTCAAGTGGAAGCATCTTGTAGATTAAGCTGATTTATCAAATATCATACATGTTCTCACAAGAGACTAAAATATGCAACTGTGAAAACATAGTGAGATACTAGAACAAAATAGTACAACAACAACAACAAAAGTTGTCACACTATACGGAGTCGGCTACATGGGTCAAGCAACATAAGTGCTCAGCCAAAAATCATATCCGTGCCTAAACCATTTATATTTGAATCTTATGCATGGTCACAAGATTGGAAATGAATTTTACCCGGCTGGAACAAGCATTAGATCAGTTCTTAAGTCCTTCCATTGAGACTGAAAAATCAAATATAAGCATCTTTTAGACTTACCAGAAACCACATTTCATATCAAATAGCAATTGCAAGAACTACCTGTTCTGTTCCCCTAAAAGCAACCACCAACCTCCTCCTTGTGGAATCACGCCAAATTGCAACCTGGAGGTTTCAATTATTAGCTAATTGAAAGAAGTGTATTGAATGAGATATCCGCATAAATGGTATTTGGGGTGATACACTGCAATTGTTAGAGTAGCAATGTAGCATATATATCGTAGAGGAGAAAAGAAAAGACCTGCGTGTCTGTGGATGCATTATCTAAGAAACATATTTTTTCAAACTCAGACTTAATGAAACTAGGATGACCAAGTGAAGTGGCCAGCATTGCCCAAGCCTCCACAGCACTTTCTGCAGTTGAAAAAAGTGCTCTCATCTCTTCAGCTTTCTTCTCATCCAACAGTAATCCATTCTGTGGGGGAAGAAACTCCTGACTAGTAGAATATTGTGTGTCATCACCTCCTACTTTGGTACAATCTTCTTTGGTTTCTTTCTCTTCCGAAGAACGTGCTTCATTTTTCATTTTTGAAATTGTTGCAGTCAGAAGCATCAAACCACCTAAAATTGAATCAGTCTGTCTAATTAAATTCTCTGTTGCTTTCTTGACCTCTGGAAGTGAAGATTGAATTACAGCGATGGCAGGCTGATCACTTGTTTTATCATTATCCCTTGTATTATCCTTATCACTTGTTTGATCTTTATCATCCGTGCCTCCTGGTAATGCAAGTCCAGACTGAATATATATATTTTCTGCAATATTTTGTGACTGTGAGCCAATTTTATTTAGAAACTCCAACCCATCCCACTTTAACTTCTCTGGAACAGAGAGGCCTAGCTTTTGAACAATGTTAGCATTAATAACATTAGCAAAATTTTTCCAGAAAAGTTGATTTGACAGCTCTTCATCACTAAATTGTGTTGATGAATCAGAATCTTGTCCATTGTCAGTATTGCCATCATACTTATGCAACTCCTTCAAGTTTCTCTGTTCAATGCAATCTTCTTTTGAGACTTTGGAACTACCAGCCTCTTGAGAAGGCATATTTAGTTCAACAGAAGAATCATTCAGTTCCCCAGAGCCATCAGTATCATACTTCTCATTATCACTACCAGATATCTGACCCTTCTGGAGATTCAAATTATTAAATGACTTCAACTGCCCAAATGCATATTCCACAAACTGGCGAGCTTGCACTGTATCAGAACCAATAACCTTTTTAAGTGCAGTATCAACACCATTTATCTTTAGAAATTCTGAAACAAAAGGTATCTTCCACCACTTCTTCTCTTCCTCAATTTCATCAAAGGTTTTATATTTAACCTAAAATTCAAAATTTATTTATAGATCAACAACTTATGACTCATCAAATTGGAAACTGATATTATTTACATATATTAGTGTAACAAATCATCACCTTATAAATTGAATGTGTAATAATAACAAATATAAAGTTAGTCAACATAATAAGTATCTTATACTCTAATAACAGGTCTTTGGTTCAACTCTTAGAAATACCCAAAAAAAATTAATGGATTATATGATGAAAGGTATTTTAGGAAAAGAAAGTTGTGCACCGAAACTCTGCCATATGCCCATTATATATAGTAGATAAGTGCATTTACATCAAATTAAGCATTGAAGTAGTTCAAGCTTGTTAGAAGTAGAGACATATTTATTACTATTGATGTCATAGAAGCTAGGAACTATCTAGAAGCTAGGTACTCAAACTAACAATCATGAAAGTATCACTCTCATCTATTGTAAATATATGTATGTAATTGTCAATATGGAAGATAAGTTAGTTTTCATATTGAGTTCTTCGAATACCTCCTCTCTAAAATTCTTCCATCCTTTATCCTCAAGTCTACTCTCAATTTGGATAAGCTATTTGGAGGAGGGAATGTATCTTTTAACAGTATTTTAAATCCTTTAACTTTAAATGCTTTGGATATTAATATAAGGAAGATTAAAAATTCAAAGTATTTTAAGTAGTTCAAGCTTGTTGGAAGTAGAGACATATTTATTACTATTGATGGCATAGAAGCTAGGAACTATCTAGAAGCTAGGTACTCAAACTAACAATCATGAAAGTATCACTCTCATCTATTGTAAATATATGTATGTAATTGTCAATATGGAAAGATAAGTTAGTTTTCATATTGAGTTCTTCGAATACCTCCTCTCTAAAATTCTTCCATCCTTTATCCTCAAGTCTATTCTCAATTTGGATAAGCTATTTGGAGGAGGGAATGTTTCTTTTAACAGTATTTTAAATCCTTTAACTTTAAATGCTTCGGATATTAATATAAGGAAGATTAAAAATTCAAAGTATTTTAAGTAGTTCCAACATTCAAAGTATTTTATGGAGTAAAAAATTTCAAATGCTCTCATAAGAGAAGGAATTCTCAAAATTCCTCTTCATTAAAACATGATTGATAAGAAAAGGAAAGAATTTGGAATCGAACTTGCCACATATATTCATCCTCATTCTCTTGTTGCATATACAAACAAGATATTTTAAAATTACATGTATTTGAATTTCAACAATTTAATTACATAGCATTTTAAATTCTTCAAAATTTTAAAATACTCTACCCAAACACACTCTTGACGATAAAGTGAACTGGTTTTGTCTTAGATAATCTTGAGTTCAAGCAAAAGTCAAGATTTTTATTCTTTCTTGTAGAACTTAATTAAAAAGAGCATATAACCTCCAATAAAGTTGTACGAGGCGTCCACTTGAGAGATACAAGGATCATAGACGTTCGCATCCTTACCCCCGCAAATGGAAAGGATGAAATGTTAACTTAAGAAAATTAAGTTTCAATAGGGCATAAAACAATATAAGTTTTTGGCAACCCTTTCCTGCATGGTTTTCCTCCATGGCTTTTAGTTCATTTTTCAACTATATGTAAATGTCTTATCATGTTGCGAAAATTGTAATTCGTCTTTTAACGATTATTTTTCTCTATAAAGAAAAAAAAAGGAAAGAAAGAAAGAAAGAGCATTAAGTACAAATAGCCTAGGTAATGTGTTGACCACTAAAATATAAATGGTAAGTAATTCTCAAGCATACTGTAAACATTTTTCTCCATTTCTCCATTAAAAAGAAACATACCTCCAGTTGAACCTTTCCACCACCACCCATTCCCTCCAACTCCACCTCTATTTCATGAACATCTCCTACAAAAAGTGCATTGTTGTTATTTGAGAAAATCTTGGACACGTGTTGCAGCAACATAACTCCAATAAAAATAACTGAGCTTTATGAGACCTTACTGAATAAAATCATATCTTAATGTCTGTATTACTTTATTGCCATTTGGCAGCAACAAAATGAATAAAAATAAAGAAATTCCCAAGTAAACATATCAGTCAGACATAACTGTAAGAAAATGAGGCAAGAGTTCAACCCAAATTAAAGCATTAAGAAACATTGAAAAACATTCAGCATAGCATCAATATATCTTACAAGCTTTTCAGTCCTCACTTACCATCACAAAGCCACTTCAAGTCAACCGCTGCATTTCCCATGCGTTTGTGAGGAGTCACAAGGTTTGCATCCCAAGCTGCAACCTAAGATTATTGCCATTTGTTAGAAAACTGGTGTGAATTTTTAAGATAATTTTAAAACACCAAAACCTTTATCTTATTTATTATTAATTTTTCAATAAATAGTTTCATTATTTACCCGTAATGAAAGGAAATTATATTTCCGACTGTAAGTAGTTGATTAAAGCTACAAGCTGCTTTGTCTAAATAACACCATAGGAGTAAACATCCAGGAAATGATATACATGATTCAAACAACAGCACAAGATGAAAAACAAAAATCAAGTCTTGTCTAACTAGGTGATTCAGCTACACCTGATCAAACAGTGTTCTATCAAAACAATTTTTACACAAATCATCCACATAAGAGTGAGACAAAGAGAGAGAGAGAAAGACCTGTAGAGGATTGCTTGGAGGTTGCTTTATATTAAAAGTAAACTCCTCATTCCATATTGGTTCTCTTTTACTGCCAGATGAAACAAATTTCTCACCAGATATATAAGATAATAATTTAAAGCAGCATGTAAAGGCAAAGCAGAAACTAAGACTTTGGATTATAAAGGGGGAAAAACCTGAAGAAATGAGCTTAATTTAATGGAATTCGAAAACAAAAAATATTGTCCTTCTTACAACTCAGTCAATTATTTAAAATGCAGTACATAAATACAAAGCAACAGTTTAACATCAGATTTCAGATAAGGAAGAATATAACAACATATTATGGTCCCCAACATTATCCTTGCTGCAATTCAACCAATACAAAATTTCAATTAAAAAATGGCAATCCAATTCAAGATAAAAGATGCTTGCAACAGCAACAACAAAGATCATTTTCTAACATCAAGGAAAAGCCCACAGTTGGCACTGTAAAAATTCTACCGAGCGAATGAGCATGACCCATTGAGGTTTGTAGCCCCCTTTTTTTCCATTAAGACTTGTATCACCTTTTTTTTTTTCAATTCAAAAGGTGAGACAAGCGCACATGCACCGAGGGGAAGAAG
>NC_029786.2:46243783-46249738 GCF_000816755.2 Arachis ipaensis
TCACTTGATCCCTACAAGTCAGATAAAAAGAATGTAAATAACTTAAATAAATTATTACTATTTATTATAGATACACTCTGGTAAGAGGTACAGGAACAACAAATAAACCATAAACATCTTAGTACAGAACGATGCAGTAGAGTCAAGCTTTATATAAATAAGATATAAGATATGATATCAAAATAAGACAACTAACCCAGGGATCCATGGCGGGAAAATTGAGCCCTTTTTTCAACCTTACAAACAATTGACCATGATAAATTTCACGAAAAAATCTCCTGCATAGAGTCAAACAAAAATGAACTTGCTCAGTATCCCCATAAGGAATAAGGAAGATCATGATGGATAGTAAAATACCGGCAACCAAAGCTCACGTAGCCTATTTGAATCAATCTATTAGGGACTTGGGTATTATGGGTGCTCAAAGTCCCACATCGAATAGTATGGGATGCTTGATATTGTATATAAGGAGAGTGGTTCTTCCCCCTTAACAGCTAGCTTTTAAGGTGTGGTTTCCCACTTTCCTTAGATACCTAACAATGGTATCAGAGCCAGGTTGTCGGCGCCATGGAAAGGGCTACCTATAGGCTGGATTAAGGTGAACACCGAATACTGATAGACCGTAGCAAAGTGGCTACTTGGGTCAGTGTCGATAAAGTGAAGCCGCTGATTCTCTCATCTGACTAATCCAATCATCAATTATTGTCACTTATGATTACACATTTCTCCTGCTCTATTATTCCTCCATTTTCTTTATTGCTTCTTCTAGAATAATGATAAGGTAAAGGGATTATTTTCTTTCCTTTTTTGGCTGCCTTTGCTGCTGACTGAGCATTCTCTCTCTCTCCAAGGTATGTAACAATACCTTCCCCTTGAAGCATCACCTTGTCCTCAAGGTGGACGGAAGGAAAGGCTTCTTGAATTGCAGCTGTATGATAACAGTTGCAGCTCTTCCCGTTCAGGTTCCCCTGTATGGGCCTCTTGGTTCATTCTTACGTCTCCTTCTGCCTCCTCTTCTGCATCTTCTCCTAGGAGTATGATTTGATAGTGCTTCATGGAGCACCTATGATCAGGTCCCCATTTCTCTCCACATCTGAAGCACAACCCTTTCCTCTGTCTCTCTGCCCACTCTTCGTTCGAGAGCCGCCGTGTGCCGCTGTTACGAGTCGTCTGCGAATGAGAAGCGCTGCTGCCTCCATTCGAACTGGTGGTAAGGCCTGTACGAGAAGTAGGGGTGCCTCTGTTTGTGTTGGATCCAATCTCGCCCCTCGATTCGCTGCCGTCGTGGGTGTTGTACTTCGCCGAATTAGAATTTTTGAAAAATCCAAATCTAGCTCCCACCGAACCAGATCCGCCTGATCCGCTCCCTTCCAGCAACCCCTCCACCCTCTTGCCGTTAGGGTCAACCCCAGTCTCCTTCCATGCTTGATTTCTCCATTCAATAGCCATGGCTCTATCCATTAAAGCTGGTAAATTATCGAACTGAGCCACCTCCAATTCTTCCTGAATTTCCTTTTTGAGTCCATTGACAAAGATGCACATGAGAGCCTCTGTTCCCAGGTTTCTCTGCGTTCGTGCTGCAGCCTCAAACTCTCGCCTATACTGAGCGACGTCCGCCACCTGTTTCACCTCGAGTAACGGAGCCATGGGGTTGAGAGCAGCTCCAAGTTGAAAAAGTTTCAATAAGTCCTCCTTAAATCGTCTCATGTCTGAAATGGTGTGTATTCTTCCCACCACTCCATCCATGCGAGAGCCTCTCCCTCCAAAGCAAGAGTGACAAAGTCCATCCTTTCTGCCGGAGCCACCTGGGTGACATGAAAATATCTTTCCATCTTCACCAGCCAGCCATTTGCATCATCTCCCGAGAAGATGGGAATGTCAAGCTTCCTGGTAGGCTCAAATCTCCTCTGTTCTGTTTCACCTTCATTATTGCCGCCGCCTCTGCCTTCTGAACCTTCTCCATCTCCCCCGTTTCTCCCTCCAGCCCCATTTCCTCCCTGGTCATGGTGTTGTTGCGAAAGCATTTCCCTCACCTGTCTCAGCAAGTTGGTGGATACGAGTTCAAACGATCGGTTTTGAGCTTCCAGCGAACGATTCTGGGCCTCCCTCATCTCCTCCATTTGCTTCTCCAAGACTTCCAACCTCGATTCCATGGCAGCTTGCGTGGAAACCATGCACAGAACACCTAAGATCGGTGCTCTGATACCAGTTGTTACACTGGTATTTATTTTAATGGAAATACAGAAATACAATAGAACAGTAAAAGATAATAGAGGAATTTCGAGAGTCCTCTTCTCTCCTAGCCTAGGCCTTTCCAAGTCTTTTCCTACCTCTCACCTAATCAGCTCCTCCTTTTATTGCCTTCCCTCAAATTAATTATCATAATTAGCATTCAACTCCTACGATTACACCTCCTTGATTCTCTCATCTGACCAATCCAATCATCAATTATTGTCACTTATGATTACACATTTCTCCTGCCCTATTATTCCTCCATTTTCTTTATTGCTTCTTCTAGAATAATGATAAGGTAAAGGGATTATTTTCTTTCCTTTTTTGGCTGCCTTTGGTGCTGACTGAGCATTCTCTCTCTCTCCAAGGTATGTAACACAATCATATGAATGAATTGATGACAATGAGCAATACTAATGACGTAATAAATTATCAAGTGTAACTATTCAAATTCATGCAGTGAGAACATCTCTAAATTCACTTACTCAGAGAGATAGACTGTCTTGCAACCAGCAGCATCAACTTCACGCCTGCCTATGTTCTCCTGCAAAATTTTGCAAAGTGAACCAGATTTAAAAAGATTAAAATTGAGTATTTACAAAAGTACAAACAGTTTTGAAACATGAAACAAAAGCAGCGAACAAACAAACAATGACTCTCAGCATTGCATGATCATCATCTTATTTATTCTATCCTCAAACTTATGCTGACAAAGAAACATCAAGAAAATGTATGGTCCTACATTCCTTTAGACTGTCTGATGATAGTTGGAATGGGGAGATAGAAGGACAAAATAATTAGTCTAGAAGGAGGTACTAAAGTCTAGCCTGATTATTGAAATTACATTCCTAATGTCCTCAATGGCTTTTTGATATCCTCAGTTTACTCCTTTAAAATATTCCATTTCTAGTTCTGTCCATCAGGGAGCATATCCTCTCCAGTGATAAAAAATGGATAGGATCAAGTGTTAAATCTTGACCGCTCATATCCATTAAATCAATGGTCCAAGATTTAATAGAATAGACCTTGAAGCCCTTTCTTCTATCTTACACTCCTTCCCATAACAATGTGGCCTCCTCCCACTTCTATGATTTTTCCTCCTCTGGCAGTGGCCCACTAGCCCTCATTCCAAGTCTCGATGTTATATTGCTATTGTTGCCTGTTGATGGTGGTGATTTATTTCTTTCACCTTTCTTGCATATTCGATGAGAATGGATGTCAGTAATGGTGATGAATAAGATGGGGAAAGGGGAGGGTGAGAGCGACGCGGAAGAAGGAGAAAATATCATATTTTTGGGTGGTTTAGATCCTTTAACTTTGGTGTTTTTGTGAGCTTATTGGAGTTGGACATGAAAGATTGGGTCCTTCTATGTTGGGGACTTGGTGTGGGACTGTGTGTGATGGATGAGGAGGAGAATATTGGTCTTCTTCTCCATCATCATCTCCTTAGTAAAAACAATTTGGTGATACTAAGAAAATGAAAACGTATTATTGTCAAATATTGATGTACATTAAAATGTCATATTCATTCACAAACAAATAGTTTTGATGTTATAATCACTGTCATCCAGAATCAAAGTAGCTTTTATTATACTCAACCATTAAAATTGCAGGTTTATGTTTTGAAGGAATAGTAGCTGGGTTCAGATACAATCATATAAACTATTATCCTCCAGAGACAAGAAATCATGTTACCCTTGCTAACCATTGATTTAATTTAATGGATATGAACGGTCAAGATAACACTTGATTCTTGAGTTTTATTCCCACTAGAGAGAATAGTCACCTCATTGCTTCATTGCTTGATTCTCGGAAAACACAAAATTCAAAAGGAAAAAGGTTTTTTCTCTTTTTATTTGTTTGAGTGCAATCTCATATCCTCAAGTTTAGAAAAGGAAAAAGTATTTTCGTTCGTAGGAATATAAAGAAAATGCGCAGAAAAAGTGATCTATCTAAAACCTTATCAATTTTCTCGGGAACCAAACAGTAACCAAGAAAGTAGAAAAACAAAATTAAAAAAAAAAATCAGAGATTATACATACTGGAGGAGTAGTGTAGGCTTCGAAGGCAAATCCAGCAAGAATTACGGCAAGATTGATATCAAACGGAGGGCGTTCATCGCCTTCCTGAAGAGAGATGCTTTCAACTTCGGAACCAGTTTTCGAGGAACTGCGGATTGAGAGAACATGTTTCCGTCTGTTCTTGCTCCCGCTGAATCCATTGGAAGAGAATACCCGCAGCTTTCCGGGAAAATGGGCCTGGAAACGGCGAGAAAATCGACACCTCCTTGAGGATTCAGGAAATCGAATCTTGGGCGAGAGCGGAGAGAGAAAACAGTGGACTTGAAGAGAGTGTAGAGAATCCATTTGAAATTGAACAGAACAGAAAAGAGACGACTATAAGACAGGAGTGGTAGAAAAAGTCAAAAGGAGGGAAAGAAAATGAACAGAAGAACAAAATAATGGCAAGCTTTGTTATTTAGAGGAAACGAAAGGGCAACTTCTTGTTACACATGACACTCAAATAAAGCTTATAAACAAAATAATAGCCAAGGATAAAGGAATAATGAGAGGTCATAGCAGTGTGTTGCTTGATGCTTGAAGAAGACTTTCTAGGCCTAAGAGTCAATAAGAAGTGAGTGTTTACATATCCACATAAAATCCCATGAACTTGAGCCAACGTTTGCCTCAAACTTTTTGGCAAACGTTGGCATCACAAATCAACACCCTGGAGAGAAAAAGTTTGCGCCAACATTTGCCTCAAACTTTTTGGCAAACGTTGGCGCCATCAACAACACACCCTGGAAAAAAGTTTGCGCCAACGTTTGCCTCAAACTTTTTGGCAAACGTTGGCGCTATGAGTGTGCATAAGGGGCCAACGTTTGAGCAAAAGTTTGACCCCAAACTTTAGCTCAAACGTTGGTAGCAGCAAGAATGGGGTTGCTGATGTGAAAAGTTTGAGTAAAAGTTTGCCTCAAACTTTTACTCAAGCTTTTATAACTCCCAACCCGGTTCACTTCGGTTCTCTCTCCAACTCCAAGAGCAATCAACCAAGGCCTCTATCAACCCAATTCCATCAAGAGCAAAGGCCCAATTCAAGGCTTGAAGACCATTTGAAGAAAGTGTATAAATAGCTTAAGATTTAAGTTTTGGGGAGGCTTTTCTTTCGGTTTGGATTTAGTAGTTTTGTAGAAAGCTTTCCTTTAGTTTTTGGTAGGTAGTTTTCGGAGAGCTTTTGGTGTGGAGTGATTTTGAGTTTCTAAGTCTCAGGGAAGGAGAATTGAATTCCCTTCCTTTTAGTTTTCTTGCTTTCAATTTCATTTACATTGGCTTTGATCTTGGGTTGGAGAATTGAAGAAATTCTGTTTCAATCTCATCCTGAGATCTCTCTGTTTACTTACTGCACAATTGAATTTCAGTTTCTATTAATTGCTTCCTCTACTACTTTCTCTGCAATTTACATTTCCCACAACTCATTACATTGGTCCAAAACAACTGCTCGTTTGGGGGAGGACCATTGGAGGATCCAAATCAACATCTATCTACCCTCTTAAGGATTTGTGACACTGTCAAGTCCAATGGCGTGAATCCTGAAGCTTACAAGCTTCTTCTGTTCCCGTTCTCACTGAGGGACAAGGCCGCACAATGGCTTGAAACTTTTCCTCAAGGAAGCATCACTAGCTGGGATGACTTGGTGACTAAATTTCTAGCCAAATTCTTTCCC
>NC_029786.2:46251267-46266345 GCF_000816755.2 Arachis ipaensis
GCTCATCAAAGAAATCGCCAACCATCACAAAGGAGAGGAGTAATGGAGCTAGAAGGGGTGGACTCAATCTTGGCTCAAAACAAGATGATGCAGCAGCAAATTCAACAACAATTTGAGCAAATGGCCAAGAGGATTGATAGCCTCCAAGTTGCAGCAGTTAACACAAGCCAACCATCATCCACATGGGGGCAAAATGAAGAAACTCAAGAAGAACAACAACAAGAGCAAGTACAGTATATGCACAACCAAGGACCAAATGAAGTGTATGGTGATACATACAATCCATCCTAGAAGAACCACCCAAACCTCAGATGGGGAGATAATCACACCCAAAACCAACAACCATGGCAGAGGAACTCAAACCAAAACACTTCAAGAAACAACCAAAACCACAACCAGCAGCAAACAAACCAGAACCCTTACAGAAAACCTCAAAACAACTACCCCAACCCCATCCAGTACCAATCTAATAACCAACCCACCAACCAAATTTCTTACCATCCACCACCCACATCTCACAACCCACCACAAGTATCACCTGAATCTCAAAGACTCACTAACTTGGAGACCTTGATAGACAAAATGTTGAAACACCAGGAAATGACAACCAAGAACCATGAAGCCTCCATGAAGAGCCTAGAGAGGCAAATTGGGCAAATCTCCAAACAGATTTCTGTTGAGAGACCTTCAAGCTCACTGCCGAGTGACACAATCCCAAATCCTAAGGAAGAATGCAAGGCAATACAATTAAGGAGTGGGAGAACATTGAAGAGCAGTAAAAGACCAATAGAAGAGGAACAGCCAACACACACAGAGGAAGCCAATGATGATGATGCAATGGCAAGCGAGCAAGCTTCAAAGCAAACTCAAGAAAAGGAGGAACAATCAAAAATTCCAAAAAAGGGGAATAAAGCAATTGAAGAGCCAACAAAGAATCAAAAGCAACAAGCAGAGAAGACCTTTGTACCTCCACTGTCATATCCCCAGAGATTCAACAAGGAGGCAAAGGACCAACAATTTCACAAATTCCTTGAGACTTTTAAGAAGTTGGAGATAAATATTCCCTTGGCTGAGGCACTGGAGCAGATGCCACTATATGCCAAGTTCATGAAGGAGCTAATCAACAAGAAGAGAAGTTGGCAAGAAAAGGAAACTATCATGCTCACTGAAGAATGTAGCGCTGTGATCCAGATGGGTATCCCACCAAAGCTCAAAGATCCAGGGAGTTTTATAGTTTCATGCACCATAGGCAAGATAACATTGGAAAACGCGCTGTGTGATCTAGGTGCCAACATCAATTTGATGCCTCTATCATTGATGAGAAAGCTTGCCATAGAAGAAATTAAACCCACCAGGATGTCACTAGTCATGGCCGATAGATCAATCAAGACACCCAATGGTATTGTGGAGAATTTACTAGTGAAGGTTGGAAAGTTTATCTTTCCCGCAGACTTCATAATCTTAGACACAGAAGGGGAAGGAAGCAGCTCAATCATTTTGGGGAGACCATTTCTAGCCACAGCAAGAACTACTATTGATGTGGAGAAGGGAGAAATGATCTTCAGGATGCATAATGAACAAATGGTAATCAATGTCTTCAAATCAATGCAACACCCCTCTGAGCAAGAAAACTACATGAATGTGGATATGATAGAAGGGCTGGTAGAAGAAATGTTTGAAGACGACTATTTGGAGCATCAGAAAGAACAAAGAGAGGAAGTGATAGAAATACTCATTGAAGACAAGAAAGAGGAGAAACCAAAACAGGAGTTAAAACCTCTCCCTCCTCACCTCAAATACGTGTTTCTTGGGGAAGCAGAGGCATTACCAGTGATTATAAATTCCTCTTTGAACATGGATGAGGAAGCAAGGTTGATTGAAGTATTAAAAACTCACAAAACAGCCTTGGGGTGGACAATTGAGGACATCAAAGGCATCAGCCCTGCTATTTGCATGCACAAAATTTTATTGGAGGAAGAATCAAAACCTGTGGTTCAACCTCAAAGAAGACTCAACCCAACCATGAAAGAGGTGGTTCAAAAAAAAGTGATGAAGCTATGGAATGCAGGGATAATTTTCCCAATCTCAGACAGCTCTTGGGTGAGTCCGGTTCAAGTTGTGCCAAAAAAGGGAGGAATGACAGTCATCACCAATGAAAAGAATGAGTTGATCCCCACTAGGACAGTGACTGGGTGGAGAATGTGCATAGACTACAGGAGATTGAATGATGCAACAAGAAAAGATCATTTTCCTTTGCCATTCATCGATCAAATGTTGGAAAGACTAGCAGGCCATGCTTATTATTGCTTCCTGGATGGGTATTCTGGTTACAATCAAATAGTGGTAGACCCCAAGGATTAAGAGAAGACCTCCTTCACATGCCCATTTGGAGTGTTTGCCTATAGAAGGATGCCCTTTGGGCTGTGCAACGCCCCAGCCACTTTTCAAAGGTGTATGCTTTCTATTTTTTCTGATATGGTGGAAAAATTTTTAGAAGTCTTCATGGATGATTTTTCTGTTTTTGGCAATTCATTTAACACTTGCTTGCATAACTTAACGCTTGTTTTGAAAAGATGCCAAGAAACTAATTTGGTGTTGAATTGGGAAAAATGCCATTTCATGGTTCCGGAAGGAATAGTTCTTGGGCATAAAGTGTCATGTAGAGGTATAGAAGTTGATAAAGCTAAAATAGAAGTTATTGAAAAACTCCCTATACCTGTTAATGTGAAAGTAGTAAGAAGTTTTCTTGGGCATGCTGGCTTCTACAGAAGGTTCATCAAGGACTTTTCAAAAATAGCAAAACTCTCAAGAGAAAGCTCATAACAGCACCAATTATCACACCCCCTGACTGGAATTTACCTTTTAAACTTATGTGTGATGCAAGCAACCTTGCTATCGGTGCTGTACTGGGGCAAAAGAAGGACACATTACATCATGTCATATATTATGCTAGCAAAGTGTTGAATGAAACACAGAAAAATTATACCACCACTGAAAAAGAATTTTTAGCAATTGTATATGCATTTGATAAGTTTAGACAATACTTGATCGGTTTAAAAGTTATAGTATACACTGACCATTCTGCTCTCAAGTATTTAATGTCTAAACAGGATTCAAAGCCAAGGCTTATTAGGTGGGTGTTGTTGCTACAAGAATTTGATATTGAAGTGAGGGATAAGAAGGGAAGTGAAAATCAAGTAGCAGATCATCTATCAAGAGTGCCACAAGAAGCTAAGCAAGACAAACCACATCAAATAAATGAGAACTTCTCTGATGAACATCTTTTCCAAATTCAACAAACACCTTGGTTTGCTGACATAACAAACTACAAGGTAGGAAGGAAGATACCTCAAGAATTCTCCAAGCAACAAATGAAGAAATTACTCAATGAAGCAAGGAAGTTCTTGTGGGATGAACCTTTTCTATTCAAGAGATGCTCTGATGGAATGATTAGGAGGTGTGTCCCTGAAAGTGAAATGAAGGACATACTATGGCATTGCCATGGCTCAGCATATGGTGGACACTTTGGACCAGAGAGAACAGCTGCAAAGGTATTACAGAGTGGGTTTTATTGGCCAACCATCTTCAAGGATGCCAGAGAGTTCGTTCACCAATGCAATGAATGTCAAAAAACTGGAGGATTGACAAAGAGAAATGAGATGCCTCAAAACTTCATCCTGGAAGTGGAGGTGTTTGACTTATGGGGCATTGATTTCATGGGACCTTTTCCTCCTTCCTACTCTTTCAGATATATCCTGGTGGCAGTAGAGTATGTATCAAAGTGGGTGGAAGCCATAGCCACAACCACCTGTGATGCACAGATTGTCCTCCAATTCCTTAAAAAGCACATTTCACAAGATATGGAGTGCCCAAGGGGCTGGTTAGTGATGGTGGTGGTCACTTTTGCAACAAACAGATGGAGAAACTCCTCCACAGATATGGAATAATCCATAAAGTAGCCACACCTTACCACCCTCAGACTAATGGCCAGGCTGAACTCGCAAATAGGAAACTGAAGAAGATCCTAGAGAAAACAGTGGGAAGCACGAGAAAGGATTGGGCTAGGAAGTTAGAAGATGCCTTATGGGCATATAGGACAGCTTACAAAACCCCTATTGGCAAGTCACCCTTTCAGTTATTATATGGCAAATCCTGTCACCTCCCTGTAGAGCTGGAACACAGAGCTTTTTGGGCCACTAAACTCCTCAACCTTGATTCCCAAGCTACAGGAGAGAAAAGGTTGTTACAACTAAATGAGTTAGATGAATTCAGGCTAGAAGCCTATGAGAGTGCTAAGATATACAAGGAAAGAGCTAAGAAGTGGCATGATAAGAAGATCACAAAGAAGGAATTCAAGCCAGGACAACAAGTGCTCCTGTATAACTCAAGGCTCAAGATCTTCCCTGGCAAACTTAAGTCTAAGTGGACTGGCCCGTACTTGGTGACAAAGGTTTTTCCTTATGGGAGTATTGAATTGCTAGATGAAGCAACAAAGAGTCAATTTACAGCAAACGGTCACAGAGCAAAGCTGTATTTGGGAGGACAATGGGATAAGGAAAAAGAGGTTCAGAACCTACAACCTTCTTGAAAAGAATTGAAGAATATCAAGCTAATGACAATAAAGAAGCGCTTGTTGGGAGGCAACCCAACCTGAGGTAGTTTTCTTTTCATAGCCTTTTCAATAAAAATGTTGAATAATTGATATGCATTGCAAGGAGCTAAGTTTGGTGTTGCACACTAAAACAATTTAAGGGAGAATGAAGGATTCTAAGTTTGGTGTTCCACCAAAACCTCATTTAAAAGCACATTCTCACCTCCTGCACAATACTAGCTCTAAGCAATCAAACAGGTTATTCACTTACTTAACTGATTTCGAGTTTTAATTCCATAACCTTTAGTAAGGAAACAAGATTTTACATATAGTCAACCTGTTGCATCAGAAGAAGTGGCAAGGAATTAAGTTTGGTGTTCCCACATCAAATCAAACCCAAGTGCATAAGGGGGCCAACGTTTGAGCAAAAGTTTGACCCCAAACTTTAGCTCAAACGTTGGTAGCAGCAAGAATGGGGTTGCTGATGTGAAAAGTTTGAGTAAAAGTTTGCCTCAAACTTTTACTCAAGCTTTTATAACTCCCAACCCGGTTCACATCGGTTCTCTCTCCAAATTCAAGAGCAATCAACCAAGGCCTCTATCAACCCAATTCTATCAAGAGCAAAGGCCCAATTCAAGGCTTGAAGACCATTTGAAGAAAGTGTATAAATAGCTTAAGATTTAAGTTTTGGGGAGGCTTTTCTTTCGGTTTGGATTTAGTTGTTTTGTAGAAAGCTTTCCTTTAGTTTTTGGTAGGTAGTTTTCGGAGAGCTTTTGGTGTGGAGTGATTTTGAGTTTCTAAGTCTCAGGGAAGGAGAATTGAATTCCCTTCCTCTTAGTTTTCTTGCTTTCAATTTCATTTACATTGGCTTTGATCTTGGGTTGGAGAATTGAAGAAATTCTGTTTCAATCTCATCCTGAGATCTCTCTGTTTACTTACTGCACAATTGAATTTCAGTCTCTATTAATTGCTTCTTCTACTACTTTCTCTGCAATTTACATTTCCTTTGCAATTGCTCTTGTTGGATCTAGGAAGGCATTGAGATCTAGACTTGGTTATCTAGTCTCTTGGGTCCTGAGATTTGGAGTTTTCATTTTAATTTCTCTGTTGAACGCTTCTTCAAGCAATTTACGTTTCCAGTTGAGATCCGTTTCATTTTAACTCCTCTTTTGCTTACCTACTTGTTGAGATTTACTTTTCTCTGTTTAATTTTTGCAAATCCTATTCCCAATCCCCTTTACAATTCAAGCCATTTACATTTCTTGCACTTTAAGATTCTGTAATTTACATTTCTTGCGATCTAAGTTTCTGCAATTTATATTACTTGCACTTTAAGATTCAGCTTATTTACTTTCTTTTCTCTTTAATTTCTTGCGAATTACCCATTTCCTTTATTTTCCATGAAATTTAAATTCTGCAAATCACAAATCTCTCAACCAAATCTTGATTCGCTTGACTAAATCAACCACTGAACTAAAATTGCTCAATCCTTCAATCCCTGTGGGATCGACCTCACTCCCGTGAGTTATTATTACTTGATGCGACCCGGTGCACTTGCCGGTGAGTTTTGTGTCGGATCGTTTTCCGTACATCAATAGGGACTAACTAGTCTGACAAAATTAAATATCAAGGGACAGAAAGAGTATTTTTTTTTTAGGCCTCGTAGTCCTTCGAAAAAATGATCAAGGGTAGAGTTGGGTATTCACTCAAAATTAAATAGTGTGTTTGGTTTGAGAAAATATCTTTAATTTTTTTAAAAATAATTTTTATTTTTTAACTTTTTGAAAATATATTTGTTTTGATATATTGTTTTCTATTTAAAAAAAAACTAAAAATATTTAAAATATGTTTGGTTTGCATATTTTTCAATAATAAAAAATAAAACAAAATTTCTATTAGTTTTTTTATAGGTTGTAGAGAACAACAATGATTTTTAATTGTAATCATGAAAAATCACTATCAAGTTGAACTTCTCTTTCGTTTGGAATGTATTTAACAATATGTGCCTTCTATTTCTGAAAGCAAGAATTATAAATGTAGAGTCACCATTAGCATAATTTTTTTTTTTTGACATAGTCTTAGGCTAGAGAAACTAACCTAGGCCACACAGAACCCAGCCCGATTCACAATCGAACCCACAAATTAACCCGCCAACACAATTAGAATCCAATTCCTCTCTTCCTCACTCTCAGTCTCTGAATAACGCCAATGCTACCGGAGCTTTTCCTCAAGTATCAAGAGGATTGTTGCATGGAGCCGAGACCAAGTTCCTCCATCCTTGCCGATGGCTAAGACCCGAATTCGATGATACAACCTGTATAAGCCCATTGTTGCCGCCATTCGCAGATGCTGCATGATGAGCGGATATTTTATACGCTTTTTGCCATCATTTTCATATAGTTTTTAGTATGTTTTGTTTAAGTTTTATTAAGTTTTCATAGGTTTTAGTGCAAAATTCACATTTTTGGATTCTACTTTGATTTTTTTGTTTTTATGCAATTTCAGGTATTTTCTGGCTGAAATTGAGGAGTTGGAACAAAAGTCTGATTCAGAGATAGAGAAAGTGCTGCAGATGCTGTCCGGATCTGACCTCCTTGCACTCAAAAGAGCTTTTCTAGAGCTACGGAAGTCCAAATGGAGTGTTCAACGGCTATGGAAAGCTAACATCCAAAGCTTTCCAGAAATGTATAATAGTTTATACTTTTCTTCAGATCTAAAGGCCCAAAACTGGTGTTTAACGCCAGCCTCCTGTCCTATTTTGGCATCCAACGCCCAAAAGAGAAGAGACTAGCGTCCAACGCCCAAAAGAGAAGAGACTAGCGTCCAACGCCCAAAAAGGACCCCCTAACCAGCGTTCAACGCCCAAGGAGCCTTTTAGCACGTGGATCTCAATCAAGCTTAGCCCAAACACTCACCAAGTGGGCTCCAGAAGTGGATTTTTGCACTAAAAGACTGTTTTACCATTCTTATATAATCCTTAGTCATTAGTCTAGTATTTATTTGAGAACTTTTACAATCTTAGAAAATCTTTTGACACTTTACATTTTTATGATTGTATTTTCTATCAGTATAAGTTTCTAAACCTCCTACGTTGAGGGGAGGAGCTCTGTTGAGTTTTATGGATTAATAAAGTACTACTATTCTATCTTCAATCCGTATTTGATTCTCTATTCTAAGATGTATCTTTGTTTTTCATCAAAATGAATGCGTTGAACTGGCACAAGGTTGTCTCATTCTACATGGGTTCAGAGTGAGTCTTTTATCGGACAATGATGAACCGCTAGCTTGATTATACATCTCTTAGACGGCTCACGCACGACTTCTCGAAACATCAGTTCAGCCGAGGTATGGGGAGATTAGAGTCTTTGTGGTAAAGGCTAGAACCAACGGCGTAGCATTCTCTGATCCGGAAGATTCGACCTTGTCTGTGGCGTTTTGAGTAGGATGACTAAGGAGAATGGACTGCAGGAGCTTCACCCTCAATCAGACTGGATCCGTACTAACCCTGGGGTTCAGATCTAGAGAAGCATTGGCGACCTCTCAAGAAAGGCGTTGGTCACATACAGCCTGCCATAGAAGAAATCATTCATAGTTGAAGAAGACAGTAAGACCGGAGTAATCCAGAAGAACAAAGCATTTCCAAGCCTTAACCATCTTCTTATCATTGCTTTCACCATCAATTGGGTAACATTTTATTTATTTTCTTTTTATGCTCTCTAAACAAAAAATCAACTTTTCTATCCACTTGACTAAGATCTACAAGATAACCATAGCTTGGTTCAAATCACAATTCTCATGGGATCGACCCTGACTCACCTCAGGTATTACATGAATGACCCAGTGCACATGCTGGTTCAGTTGTACAGAGTGTAAGAATCTGTGCACCAAGTTTTAGCACCGTTGCCGGGGATTATTCGAGTTTGGACAACTAACGGATTATTTTATTACTTAGATTAGGTATTGTTTTTAATTTTGTTTGGGTCTTTTATTTTCCTCTTCTTTTTCGAAAAAAAAAATTTCAAAAATCTTTTCTTTTCTTTATCAGATCTTTGGTTTGAATCTTTTGTTCTTGTTCTTGTTGGATTTTCGAATTTCTTGAGTCTTTTTCTAAAAATTTTCAAAAATAGTATCTTTTGTTTGAGTCTTGTGTCAATCTTTAAGTTTGGTGTCTTCTTGAGTCTTTTCTTTTTAAATTTTCAAAAATTGTGTCTTTGGTTTTCAAAATTTTTAAGTTTGGTGTCCTTTGCATGTTCTTATTTTCTTTGAATTCTTTGAGTTTTATTTTTGGTGTTCTTCTTGATCTTCAAAGTATTCTTGTATTTCTTTTTGTTTAGATCTTAAATTTTTTTAGTTTGGTGTCCCTTTGTGTTTTTCCTTGCAAATTTCGAATTCTAGGTGTCTTAGATCTAAAAATTTTAAGTTTGGTGTCGTTTAATTGTTTTTCTCTTTCTTCATTAATTCAAAAAAATAAAAAATATCTTTTCTATATTTTTTTATCTTAATTTTCGAAAATATAAAAAAATATTTCAAAATTTAAATTTCAAAATTATTATCTTATCTTATCTTAGTTTTAAATTTCAAATTCAAATCTTTTTCAAAATAAAATCTTTTCAAAAATCATATATTTTTCAAATTGCTATTTTATCTTTCTTGTCTTTCTTTAAAATTATAAAATCTTATCTTATCTTATTTCAAATTTCAAAATCAAATCTTTTTCAAATATCAAATTTTAAATCTTATTTTTTTCAAATCTTTTTCAAATTCTTATCTTATCTTTTCTAATTTCAAAATTTAAATTCAAATATTTTTTTATCTTTTCAATCTCTATCTTATCTTTTCTAAATTTCAAATTTTAAATTCAAGTCTTTTCTAATCTTCTTTCTTATTTTATTTTTAAATATTTCTTAATTATTTACTTGTTTTTTTTCTTCTTTTTCAAAACTTCCTAACTAACTCTTCTCTCTTCTAATTTTCAAAAAAATCTTCTCTCTTTCTCTCTCTCTTATTTTTGAAAATACATTTTTTATTTTTAAATCTTTTTAGTTAATTAGTTTATTTTCGAATTTAAAATAAAATAAAAACAAAAAAATATTTTTTCTTTTTACTTCTGACTTTCGAATTCTTCTTACCTTTTATTCGAACTCTTCTTCTCTCTTCTCTATCTTCATTCTTCTTTTCTTTCTTCTTGACATCTCACAAGGAGTCCTCTGTTCTTGAACAAAGAGCTCCCATTCTTCTTCTCTCTTATTTTTCTTTTCTTGTTTATGACCAGGAATAGGGATAAAGAACCACTCTTTAATCTTGATCCTAAACTTGAGAAAACTCTAAGGAAGCGTTTACAACAAGTTAAAGTATAACTCTCAGGAAGAAACCTCTCAGAAAATTTCGAACAAGAAGCTGAAGGCATGGCAACCGAGCCTAATCATGAAGGAGAGGCAAGAAAGGTTCTTGGTGACTACACCATACCTACCTCTGACTTCTATGGAAGAAGTATCTCCATACCTTCCATTAGAGCTAACAACTTTGAGCTTAAGCCTCCGTTAGTTTCTCTTCTGCAACAGAATTACAAATTTCATGGACTTCCACTGGAAGATCCACATTAGTTCCTATCTGAATTTTTGCAGATCTGTGATACTGTTAAGACTAATGGAGTGGATCTTGAGGTCTACAGACTGATGCTTTTTCCTTTTGCTGTTAGAGACAGAGCTAAAATATTGTTGGGTTCTAAACCAAACGGAGCCTAGACTCTTGGAAAAAGTTGGTCAATGCTTTCTTGGCCAAATTCTTTCCTCCTCAAAGAATGAGCAAAATCAAAGTGGAAGCTCAAACCTTCAGACAAAAAAGAAGGTGAATCCCTCTATGAAACTTGGGAAAGATACAAGCAACTGATCAGGAGGTGTCCTCCTAACATGCTCTCAGAATGGTCTATCCTAGGTATCTTCTCTGATGGTCTTTCTGAGATGTCTAAAATATCATTAGACAGTTCTATTGGTGGATCACTCCACTTGAAGAAAATACTTGAAGAGGTAAGAGAACTCATTGAGATAGTTGCAAACAACCAATTCATGTACACTTCTGAGAAAAACCTTGTGAACAATGGGGTAGCTCAGAAGAAAGGAGTTCTTGAAGTTGACACGCTGATTGCACTATTGGCTCAAAACAAGATCTTGACCCAACAGGTCAACATGATCTCTCAGCATTTAACTGGAATGCAAGCTGCAGCTGGCAGCAATCAATTGAAGAAGCTTCCTCTGAAAGAGAAGCCTATGATCCTAATCAACCCACCATGGAAGAGGCGAATTACATGGGAGAACCCTATGAAAACACCTACAATCCCTCATAGAGGAATCATTCTAACCTCTCATGGAAGGATCAACAGAAGCCTCAGCAAGGCTTCAACAACAATCAAGGTGGAAGGAACCAAAACAGGTTCAACAACAGACCACCATTCCTTTATTCTTAATGGAATATAGAGACTCCTAAGTGGAGCCTTTTTGACTTAGTCATTCTAGTCTCCAGCCTCTCTAAGACCACTCATAGTTTCATAACTGAAACGAGATCCTCCATTAAAAATTTGGAGATACAAATTTGTCAGCTGAGTAAGAGGATCCCTGAGACTCCTCCTGACACTCTCACTAGTAACACTGAAGTAAACCCAAGAGAAGAGTGCAAGGCCATCACCATAGAGGCTGAGGCCGAATCTGGAGAGACTGGGATGGCGTTGAACGCCAGTGAAGAACATCTCACTCGGCATTTAACGCCCAAGCTGGCATAGAAGCTGGCGTTGAACGCCAGTGAGAAATACCTCACTGGGCATTCAATGCCCAAACATGCATCAGAGCTGGCATTGAACGCCAGTGAGGGCGCTCAACGCCCAAAATGGCACTAGGACTCACGTTGAACGCTAGGAAGGAGGTCCCTCCTTGGCAAAGAAATTGGCGTTGAATGCCAGTGAAGGGATGCATGATGGGCGTTCAACGCCCAAAGAACCACCAGAATTAGCGTTGAACGCTAGTAAAGGCATACCTACTGAGTGTTCAGCACCCACTGAAGAAATTCTTATCCAAGAATTAAAGAAAGCTAAGGCTCATATAGAGACCATAGAGGTTCCCTTGCATGCACTCCTGCAGTGCATGAGTTCTGATGAATACTCATCCTTTGATGAGGATGAGAAAACTAGGGAAGAGCAAGTTGCTTGGTACCTAGGAGCTCTCATGAAGCTGAATGCCAAGCTGTTTGGTACAAAGCATTTGGAGGAAGAACCTCCACTGCTTACCAAAGAACTCAATACTTTGGTTCATCAGAAGCTACCTCAGAAGCTTCCAGATCCCGGACGTTTCCTAATCCCTTGCACCATAGGCACCATGACCTTTGAGAAGGTTCTGTGTGACCTAGGGTCAAGTATAAACCTCATGCCACTCTCTATAATGGAGAAGTTGAGAATCTTTGAGGTACAAGCTGCAAACATCTCACTAGAGATGGCAGACAAATCAATAAAGACAGCATATGGCTTAGTAGAGGATGTATTGGTGAAGGTTGAAAACCTTTACATCCCTGCAAACTTTATTATCTTAGATATTGGGGAAGATGACGATGAACTCATTATCCTTAGAAGATCTTTCCTAGCCACTGCCAATGCTATCATTAATGTAGCAAAGGGAGAACTGATTCTACAACTAGGGGAGGATCACATCTTGTTCAAGATGCCTCACTCCAACTCTCCCTCTCAAAAAAGAGAGATAACTGTGCAACACTTAGGGTTCCAACCATCTCTTTCAGTGCAAAGCTTTACTAAGTCCCCAAACACCAATCCTAGGTTTGGTGTTGGGCAGCCATCAACAAGCACTGAGAACAAAGGTACTAAGAAGAAAGTACCTAAAGGCTGGAGGGACAAGAAAGTCCCCATTGAAGGCCTCTCAGCATGAGAGTTGTCTTCTCTAAGAAGCCAGTCATACCACATACAGTTAGTCGTGTCCTATCTCTAGAGCATGTGGAGCTCATTCATGAGAAAACATGAAGAAAGTTCACTGTAAGGGGCAAAATTCTGAGCCCATATCCATCTCCGTAAGGAGCTAGCTGTCAAGCTAGTGACGTTAAAGAAGTTCTTGTTGGGAGACAACCCAACTATAGTTATTGTTTATGTTTTTCTTTGAATTTATTTTCTTTAAGTTATTTCTTTAGGTTCATGATCATGTGAAGCAGTTAGAACAGAGTCAGAAAGGTTCAGCAATGAAAACAGAACACTCTGGATGGAGTTCCTTACTGGCATTGAATGCTAGCCAGGGAGCACTGGCTAGGCGATCAACGCCCAAATTGGCAGACTTGCTGGCGTTGAACGCCAGCCAAGGGCATAGCCTGGGCGTTCAACTCCCCAAATGGCAGCAAAGCTAGCGTTGAATGCCAGCCAAGAGCATACTGCTGGGCTTTTGATAAACCCCAATTTTATAGTTTATCTTGTGCTTAATTTGGGGAATTTTATCACATTTTCTCACATTTATTCAATGAAATAGCATGGTTTTGCAGTTCTCCCTTGGTTTGTGCTTAAATGTGAAAACATGCTTTTTAGGCCCTTAAATTGGTGATTTTAACTCACTTTAATTCTATTAGATGCCTTGATGTGTTTGTTGAGTGATTTCAGGTTCATAAGGCAAGTATTGGATGGAAGAAGTGAGGAGAAAAGCATGCAAAGTGGGAGAACTCATGAAGAAATGAAGGAACCGTAAAGCTGTCAAGCCTGACCTCTTCGCACTCAATCGACCATAACTTGAGCTACAGAGGTCCAAATGAGGCGGTTCTAGTTGTGTTGAAAAGCCAACCCATATTTTATGATATATTTTGTGCTCAATTTAAGTGATTTATTCAATCCTTCACCCATTTATTAATGTAAATTGCATGGTTTTACTTTTCCTTCTTTATTATGTGATATATGTGAAAAATATATTTCCTATGCTTTAAAAAATATTAATTTTAATTACCCTTTATTACCATTCGATGCCGTGATTTGTGTGTTAAGTATTTTCAGATCTCCTAAGGCAGGAATGACTTAGAGGATAGAAAGGAAACATACAAAAATGGAAGGAAAGCACAAAAATGGAGTTTTGAAGAAAAGGGCAGTGACGCGAACGCATGGACGACGCGGCCGCGTGCCTAGTGCGAAAAGGCAGCGACGCAAACGCGTGACTGACGCGGAAGCGTGCCTTGAGCAGAACGCAAATGACGCGTACGTGTGACCGAAGCGAACGCGTGACAAGGAAAACTCCCAAATGACGCGACCGCGTGACCCACGCGGACGCGTGACAGACGCCACGCACCAGAATCTACAGAAAATGCCCCCAGCGATTTCTGGACCCTTTTTCGGCCCAATTCTGAATCCAGAAACTCAGAATATAAGCTAGAAAATGGAGGAATCAAGGGAGCTCTCGAACAATTCACTTTTCATAATTTAAATGTAGTTTTTAGAGAGAGAAGTTCTCTCCTCTCTCTTAGGTTTTAGGATTAGGATTCCTCTTAAAGGATTTAGGATTTCAACTCTTTATCAGGTTCAATATTTCTTTTATATTTTTATTTATTCTAATGCTTTTATTCGTATCTGACTTATGTTACCAAATTGGCCTATGAATTCTTTATGTTTAGATTGATTTTCTTTTATTAATGTAATCGAGGTATTTCAGATTTATGATTTATATTTAGCTTTTTATATTCTTGGCTTTAATTGATTAATTGGAGACTCTTGAGTTATCAAACTCATCGTGATTGATAATTGTTATTTTTGCTAATTTAATTGAATTCCGATAACTCTAGTCTTTCCTTGGGAGTTGGCTAGGACTTGCGGATCAGACTAATTAGTCCACTTGACTTTCCTTTGCTTTAGTAAAGGTTAACTAAGTGGGATTAAAACTCAATTCTCATCACCATCGATAAGGATAACTAGGATAGGACTTCTAAATTTTCGTACCTTGCCAAGAGTTTTATCAGTTATTAGTTTATTAATTCCTGCAATTTATTTCCCTTGCTCAAACCTTTTAAAACCCAAAAACACTGTTTTTCATAGCTAGTAATAAGTCATACCTCCCTGCAATTCCTTGAGAAGACGACCCGAGGTTTAAATACTTCGGTTTATAAATTTTATAGGGTTTGTTACTTATGACAACCAAACATTTGTACGAAAGGATTTTCTGTTGGTTTAGAAGCTATACTTACAACGTGATCATATAATTGTGAATTTCTTTACCGACAGGAAATCCGATTCGTCAACACTCAAAGAGGAATTTCTTGATTGGAAGCTGGTAATAATTGAGCTGCATCATGTCTGCATAAAACCCCATGAACCAAATTCAATTATCTGCTGAATAAGGACATAAATGCTTCTCTGTTTCATTTCATTTCTTCTCATGTTTTAGTGCTTGCTTAGGGACAAGCAAGATTTAAGTTTGGTGTTGTGATGACAAGTCATCTTATGCTAGTTTCACAAGCATTTTTCATTTGTT
>NC_029786.2:46266796-46272732 GCF_000816755.2 Arachis ipaensis
AATGTAGTTTTTAGAGAGAGAAGTTCTCTCCTCTCTCTTAGGTTTTAGGATTAGGATTCCTCTTAAAGGATTTAGGATTTCAACTCTTTATCAGGTTCAATATTTCTTTTATATTTTTATTTATTCTAATGCTTTTATTCGTATCTGACTTATGTTACCAAATTGGCCTATGAATTCTTTATGTTTAGATTGATTTTCTTTTATTAATGTAATCGAGGTATTTCAGATTTATGATTTATATTTAGCTTTTTATATTCTTGGCTTTAATTGATTAATTGGAGACTCTTGAGTTATCAAACTATTGATAATTGATAATTGTTATTTTTGCTAATTTAATTGAATTCCGATAACTCTAGTCTTTCCTTGGGAGTTGGCTAGGACTTGCGGAAATTAGTCCATAGTCCACTTGACTTTCCTTTGCTTTAGTAAAGGTTAACTAAGTGGGATTAAAACTCAATTCTCATCACCATCGATAAGGATAACTAGGATAGGACTTCTAAATTTTCGTACCTTGCCAAGAGTTTTATCAGTTATTAGTTTATTAATTCCTGCAATTTATTTCCCTTGCTCAAACCTTTTAAAACCCAAAAACACTGTTTTTCATAGCTAGTAATAAGTCATACCTCCCTGCAATTCCTTGAGAAGACGACCCGAGGTTTAAATACTTCGGTTTATAAATTTTATAGGGTTTGTTACTTGTGACAACCAAACATTTGTACGAAAGGATTTTCTGTTGGTTTAGAAGCTATACTTACAACGTGATCATATAATTGTGAATTTCTTTACCGATAGGAAATCCAGTTCGTCAGACGACTCAGAGTCTAAATACTTCAGTTAATTCTTATTGGGGTTTGCACTTGTGATAAAACCAAATTTAATTTGATTCGAGGATTGACTATTGCTTTGGACTATACTAACAACAGAATTATTTTGTGGAATTCCGAACCGGTATAAATCCTTGTATTAAATCAAAATGGCGCCGTTGCCGGGGAGTTGCAATGGTACTATGTTATTGCTATTGTGAATATGTGAATATGTTTACCTTTTGTTTGTATGTTAGTTTTTGTTAGGCTTAGGATTTGTTGCTTATTTTGTTAGCTTTTGTTTTTATTTACTATTATGAATTCTCATCCCATTGGCTATGAGTTTGGTTACAACTATGTTGTAGGGAATAGAAGCTTCAATGGGGATGTGCATCAAGGATTTGGGAATCAAAGATGGGAGGAGCCTCAAGGGATTGATCAACCTTATTGGCAACAACCCCCTCCAGTTTCTTATGGGTATAATTCTAATCCTAATACATATCAATCTAACAGATGTGGTGACCCTTATTGTGATTGTCAACAACCACCACCACATGCCTATGAACCACCCCTCAACATGACTTTGAACCACCTTACTCACAAGCCTCCTACCACCAAACACCTCATTATGACCCTAATCCTTATCCACCATACCAACCACCTTATGAACCATACATGGAACCACCACCATTCTAACACAATTACTCTCAAGAACCACCTCAATATACACCACCTCCATACCCTTACCAAGATGGACCAACTTCCAATTATAAAACTTTCTTCCCAAACAATGAAACTTCTTTTTCTACACCACCTCCAATGGATGATTCTCTCCAAGAATGTGTTAGTTCTTACATTCGAAGGAAAGAAGAGAACCAAAAGGATTTCAAGGAGTTAGAAGCCAAGATAGCTACCATAGCGGAAGCCGTTAGCAATATGGTCTCCTCCTAACTAAGCCTAAGCAACCAAGGCACTCCCATTGACGAATGTAGAGAAGCAATTAAAGAGCATAGTGAGGGAGTGAGTTTAGAGCTTCAAGGTGAAGAAGAGGAGTTGAAACAAGGATTTCCACAAGGGGAAGAAGTTGAGATAAATGAGCCGGAAGAAGTGGTTGAAAACATAGGAGATGTTGGAAGTCCATGGGAATGTAGAATCAGAGAGTCCTCTTCCAAGATGCTTGGTGTTGATGTTGATGAGGGTGTACAACCTCCAAAGCATATCATGATTGAAGATTTTGAAGAGGTTGATCAAGAGATGGATTCAATCATTGAGGAGTTCCTATCTACAATTGAATCCTCTCCTATTGGACTTGAAATTGAGATCAAAGAAGAAGATGCACAACCTCCCATGCCGTTGGTAAGCAATGAAGAAGAGATTGAATTGGAAGGAAGCTACCAAGAGGAAGAGGTTGAAATTGAAGAAGCTTGTGAAGAGGTGGAGGTAGCCAAAAAGACCACAAGGGAATGGATCTCACATTGGCTAAGTGTAGGGAGGTCCCCCTTCCTAAGTCACCATCCAACACAACATTCAAGTGGGTAAAATTCTTATCCTTAAGCTTTACTTTCTCACTTGAATATGGTTTGCTTGAAAATGATGGTCAAATTAAAGCCCTTTGTGGAGTTAAGAGTAAGAGAGAGTTGTGTAGTGGTTGGAAACATCACCCTAAGTTCATGATGGTTACATGCTCAAAGTTGAATGGTAATGGTTGGTGTAAAACCAAATGGTATGGGTCTAGGAGAATGTTTGGATGCTTAATTGAGAATTCCAAGGTCATGCCACCCAATTGGAATCATGATGATCAATTTGAAGATGGGTGTCAAAACAAAGTGTGGGATCCCGGATCGCACAAGGAAAATCAACTTTGGGAGCCCATGGCTTGTGTGGAACTCCATCAAGGCTTGGAGTTATCATCTTTGAAGACTAAAACATATTGGAGGTTCAAGCATTGGTAGATGTTCAAGGATAGTTTCAAGCATAAGCCACCTTAAGAGGAGCTCCCCATAAGTCCAACTTAAGGACAATAAACAAAAGTGTTAGGTGGGAGACACCCCACCATGGTAAACTCTTTTCATTTTTCTCTCTTTTGTACATATTAATAGAATTAGTTTAATTCCATATTTTGTTTTTTTGTTGAGTTTATTTGGTAGTTTGATATGTTAAATAAGGTTTTAGGGTGTTTGGGTAGCTGTTTGGAGGTTTGGAATGCTTAGTTTGGTGCAAGAACTTGGAAAAATTTTGAAAAATAGAGCACCAACTCGCGCGTACGCGTGCCTCAAGCATTTTCGATCATCCACGTGGACGCGCCATGTACGCGTATGCGTGGATGCAAAAAAAATCCCATCCCATCCTAAAACAAGAGAGTTATGCCCAGTTTGTACCTATTTTGTGCCTGCAACCCATGCGTGCGCGCACCTGGCGCATACGCGTCCTTCGGCCAACTGCGCATCGGCGCATACGCGTGCATGACGCGTCCGCGCCGGCAAAAAAAAAAGGGCATCCACGCGCGAGCGTGCTGTGCGCGCGCACTGGTGGTGCATATTGCACTCCTGGTACAAAAACCAGAGAGTTGTGCCAAAGTGTCGCCTATTCTGAGCCCGCGACCACGCGTAAGCGTGCATGACGCGTATGCATCGGTCGCCATCTTTATATCCACGCGTATGCTTGCTATGCGCGTACGCGTCGCTTGTCCCGCGTGCACGTGTGCGTGACGCGTACGCGTCACCTTCCGCGCCCTGTTTTTCCCTGTTCTGCCCTATTTTCTTTCTCCCTTCTTCTCTTCTTTTCCTTCTAGTTTCTTCCTCTTTCTTTCTCTTCTTTTCTTCCTTTCTTACTTTCTTTCCCTTCGTCTTTTCTTTTCAAAATTTCACTTTTTATTTTTCTTATTTTCATTTTCTTCTATATGTTGCAGTTGCATATTATCACCCATTACATTTTAATTTTGTTTTTATAGCTTGTTCTTGTTTTCTTTTCTAAGTTCTTATTTTAATAATGGTGTTGGATTCTTATATTCAATTGTTGAGGATTTCTTGGTTAATCTTGGTGCTTTGTGACTTGTTTGACATTAATTGTAATATTTGCTCTACACACAAGATTAGTGCTTTAGTCCTTCCTAACTCATCATCCCTTGTTTTTATACATTGTTGTCATTGTGTTAGGATAGGGCCAAATACTCTCATGCTTATCACTACTCTTGTTTGTGTTAATTATTGATTAAGCTTGATGCAACATGCTCTTCATGTCATGTACCCATGCTTTAACTTGTTCTTGCATCAAGTATTAGTTGATATGCCATTTGCCTATATTGCCTTCTCACTTACATGCGTAACTAACATGTAGTGAGGACCCTATTCTTATTTGCCATTAGCCCCCGCCTATGTCCTATTTGCTTTAATGTCTTTGTTATAGGCTTAATTTTCTTTATTTTTCCTTCTTTTTAGGTTGGCCACCAAGAAGAAAAGGATTGGAAAGAATTCAAGCTTGGGCAAGGGAGGAGCAATTGTTTGAAGTGTTAGCATCATGTAGTTTAGTTTCTAGAGAGAGAAGCTCCCTCTTCTCTCTAGAATTAGGGTTCTTAGGTTTGAAGCGTACGCGTGGCAAGGAAAATCTCCAAATGACGCGCACGCGTAACCCACACGTACGCGTGACATACGCCACGTGCAGAAAGCTGCAGAATTCGCCTCCAGTGATTTCTGGTTCCTTTTTCGGCCCAAATCCAAGCCCAGAAACACAGAATAGAGGTTGGAGAATGAGGGAATCAGAGCATTCATTCAACATTCATTCATTACAAACAATTTTAGGTTTTAGATGTAGTTTTCTAGAGAGAGAGGCTCTCTCTTCTCTCTTAGGTTTTAGGATTAGGATTTCTCTTAGTTTATGGTTCACTCCTTCTCAATTCCAGGTTCAATGTTCCTTTAAATTAGTTTCTCTTTTACTTTTATTTACTCTATTACTTTAGTTGCTCTATTTCACTTGCTAATTACTTATGTTGCCAAATTGGCTTATGAACTCTTCATGTTAGATTTGAATTTCTATTTAATATAATTTGAGGTATTTTAGATTTATGATTGCTTTCTTTAATTTATGTTATTGATGCTTCCAATTAATCTTCTCATGGTCAAGGCATTTTTATTCGAATAGATTTTTTCCCCTTTTGGCTTTGGTTGAGTAATTGGTGACACTTGAGTTATCAAACTCAGCTGTTGATTGAAAATTGGAAATTGCTGATTGATTTGGATCCTTCTAAAGCTAGTCTTTCCATAGGAGTTGACTAGGACTTGAGGAATCCAATTGATTAGTCCACTTGACTTTCCTTTATTTAGTAAGGGTTAACTAAGTGGGAGCAATAACAATTCTCATCGCACCTGATAAGGATAACTAGGATGGGATTTCCAGTTCTCATACCTTGCCAAGAGTTTTTCTAGTTATTAATTTAATTTCCTTGCTAATTTATTTCCTTCTTCTTTATTTCAAAAACCCCAAAAAGATACTTTTCCATAACCAATAATAAATCATACTTTCCTGCAATTCCTTGAGAGACGACCCGAGGTTTAAATACTTCGGTTATAAATTTTATTGGGTTTGCTTTAGTGACAACCAAAACTTTTTGTACGAAAGGATTCTCTGTTGGTTTAGAAACTATACTTACAACGAGAATTTATCTGTAAAATTTTTTACTAGCAGAAATCCGCTCATCAAAAAATGGCGCCGTTGCCGGGAAATTGCAATTGTGTGCCTTATTATTGGTTACTGTAAATATTTTATTTTTCTTGTTTATTTGTTTTTATTTTTGTTTTTAATTTTTATTAGTTACTATGAGTTCTCACCCCCGTCGCTTTGAGTTTGGTTCTAATGTTGTTGAAAGGAATGGAAGTTATAACAGGAACATGCATCAAGGTCAAAACAATCACAGATGGAAGGAGCCACGAGGATCTAATCAACCCTTTCGGCAACCACACCTTCCAAGGTACCATGGACAACAACCATCCTACAATGCATGCCAAGACAATAGTTATGGTGGACCCTTTCGTGACAGACCACCTCCACCAAATTACTATGGTCAAGATCCATTCCAAGGTGCATACCAAGATGATAGATATGGTGGACCCCCTTGTAGTTACCAACAAGCCCCATCAT
>NC_029786.2:46275330-46276429 GCF_000816755.2 Arachis ipaensis
TTGTGGCTTTAAGAGTAAGAGGGAGATGGTTAGTGATAGAAGTTGGCATCTAAAGTTCAATACGGTTCCACGCTCCAAATAGAAGTGCAATGATTGGTATAGAGTTCGATTGAATGAATTTCGGAAGAAGTTTGGGTATCTCAGTGGAAATTCAGGTTATGTATTGCCCGGTTGGAATAATGTAGATAAAAGCGAAAACGGGTACAAAAGCAAGGTTTGGGATCCTGAAATTTATTTTGACAATCAATGCCTCTGGAGCCAGAACACTTGCTTTAACTTGCTCGAAGGCTTTACGTGTCTAGTTTGGGACCCCGGAGGCTATTGGAATTGCAAACGCTGGTGGAGATTTCTGGATGAGTTCAAGCACAAGCCACCATAACAATGAGCTCATCAATTGTCCGACTTAAGGACTTTAACTAAAAGTGCTAGGTGGGAGACAACCCACCATGGTATGATCGTTCCTTTTTCAATTTAATTTTATTTCGTTTTGTTTGTTTTTAGTTTTATTTTAATTTATTTTATTTTCTCTAGAATCATTCATAACACCCGCATCAGCATCTGCATTTTGCATTCTGCATAAAAAAACTCACACCACGCGTGCGCATGGGCCACGCGTGGGCGTCGACTCCAAATCGACGTCTCCATCCAACGCCCAGAAAGTTGGGCTAGAATCGTGTGGTTGGTATGTGTTAGGCACAATTTGGGCCACGCGTACGCGTCGCATGAAAATTTTTGCCCCCTTAATTGAAATAGAGAGTTGTGCCAAAATGACGTTGGAATTATGCATTTAGCACAATTCTAGTCGACAAATATGCGTGTCTCACGTGTACGCGTTATTTTCATTATCCCTCATGTACACATTCGCGTCAAGGACGCCTTCGCGTCGTTGCACTTTCGCCTCATCCATGCTGTCGTGTGATCCACGCGTTCGCGTGGATTTAAAATCCTTAACCCCTGATGCGGAAACCCTAGCCTCCCCCCTCGCGTCATTTTCCACCCCCAACCCCTCAGCACTTCCTCTCTCTCCTCCTTTCCCTGCCTCCACCGCTGCCGAACCAAAACCGCTGCCACCACCACAGCGCCGCCGTCGCCACCCCTT
>NC_029786.2:46277109-46291030 GCF_000816755.2 Arachis ipaensis
CCCTGCCCCATCGCCAACCCAACCCCGCCGCCGTACCCTAACGCCGGCCACCACCACCCCAACGCCACACTCCTCTCCTCGCCCCTCCCCTTCTTCTCTTCCTCTCCCTATCCCTCTTTCACCCCCTGCTTCCACCCGGACCACCGCAGGCACCCAGCGCCACCGTGCCGCATCCCCACACCGCCGTGCCACCCACCAACGCCAACGTACCACCACCCTCTCTCTTCGTTCAAATTTTTTCACTGCGCACACCAGGTTCCACTGCACTCCGATTCCTTTCACGTTCCAATTAGTTAGTTTGCATATTTTTTCAATTCTGTTCAAATTAGGAAAGTTAGAGATGTATGTTCGTAGTGGATTTTTGGTGGTTAGGTAGCTAGTATGTGGTTAGTGGATTTAGGTCTGATAATTGCGCCGTTCTTACTGCTTGCTTTATCTGTTTCACAATTTTGAAATTGCTGTGCTGATGATGCTACTAATATGATGTTCATTACTGTTCATTATTCAACCTAAATTGCATTTTTTTGCTAAAGATTGAGTTTTTTTATTCAGAATTCATGTGACTTGTTAATTGCTACTCTTTTATATACTACTTTCATGTCATATGAACTGAATTTCTGCTGCTGTTTATTACCCGGGAACGTCCAATTTTTAGCCAGAATGCTGCCCAATTTTTCTGTAAATTGTTTCACTCAACTCCCATCCATAAATTGGCTTTGGTACTTTTGACTTCTGCACTAATTGGTTTCAACCAAGCCAATTCATGGACGAATGGGCTAGCATTCCTACTCCTTCTGGTTCCCTTCTTAGTTAAATCGCATTATTGATGATTTTATTCATTTTGCACTTCTTTTATTTATATGATTCATCATCAATAATCTGCATTCTCTGCTTGAATGTGAGTTGCTAGTTCTTCAAGTTCGTGTAAATTTTGTTAACGAGGAACTACAATACCATGCCACTAACTTTAACTTCACTTTTCAACTCTTAACTGCATTAACTTTCTAACTTTTCTCTTAGTTTTCAACTAACTACTTTCAACCAATTTCAAGGCATGATTATTGTTGTTTCTGACAAACAAGCATTCCGCATATCATAGATCTTGGATTGTGATTTTTATTTCAATTCTTTGACTTTTAGCTTGCATACAGTCCAAAATTCTACATCTATCTAACTCACTTCATGCTTATATTACTATTTTATTCCTCTTTTGCCCATCTATGCTTATATTGCTAAAATACTATTTGCTTACCTATTTTCCTGCTTTAGTTTAATAAACTATATCCTGGAACCTCTGCTTTTCAGGATGTCTGACCTTAAAGGGAAAGGAAAAGCTAAAGCAGGCACGGGCAAAAGAAAAAGAGGAGAGTCCTCTATGGCTCTGTTAGATATACTGCATGATGATTCCTGGCGTGAAAAGAACTTTACTCTGCAAGAAAAAGCTGATCAGTTAGTGCCTGCAACTGATCCAGTCAAGTTTGCAAATCGATACTGTGAACTGAAGTATCCGATTTTCGCAACTGTAAGGAACTTATATCTAGAAAAGACCCTCAGAATTCCAGCTGAATTACAATAGTACACCACAGAACAAATCAAACAGCGAGGCTGGTACTTTCTGGAGAGGGATTTGACTGAGGTTAATGCATCCTGGGTCCGGAAATTTTACTGCAACTATTTTAAAACGACCTTGGATGCAGTACAGCTCAGAGGCAAACATATTCTAGTTACTGAGGAGGCAATTGAAGATATCCTCCATTTCCTGCCCAAATCTGATCAGCCATATGGTTATCAGCAGGCTGAGGAAGATATGAGATTTATGAGATTTGATTAGGAAGCAATGAAGCGCACTATAGCTATTGATCCTGCTGTCCCATGGGTTATGGGTAAGTCAACAGTGACCGCAAAAGTTATAAAAATTATCTACCTGAATGATGAGGCTCGGCTATGGCAACAAATCCTAAGCAATTATGTGATGCCGAGCACTCACGAGACTGAGGTGCCAGCTGCCATGATTACTCTTATCTGGTGCGTGATGGAGGGCAAGGACCTGTACCTTCCCCGATTTATCCGGTACTACATGTCCAAGGTCCATGTCTGAGGCACTCTGCCCTTCCCCTATTTGATTACTCAGATGGGCCACCGAGCTGAGGTGCCCTGGGAGCTTGCAGATAAGAAGCCACCAGCCGCCGACCGCAAGAAGATTATCCCACACGGCAGGAAGTTCCAGGCTTGGGGCTACAGACTGCCCTCTCTCACTGCCTCAGCTATTGCAGCCACATCTTCTGCTGCCCCTTCAGCACCTGCTGCACCACCCACATGCACAGCACCCTCACCTCCTTTCGAGCCCATTTACCACTTAGTGCACCGCCTCTTTGAGCGGCTGGACCAGATAGAGCGCCGTAACCAGCGGCGATATGAGCGGTCTGAGCATCGCAGCAAGCGACGCTATGAGCATTTGAAGTTGATGATCCGGTCGGGCCATGCTGACATTCCCTCCGAGCCTGACACACCATCAGAGCCATCTGAGGAGGAGGAGGATGAGCAGGAGGACGATGCACGGGCAGAGACTGAGCAGGCTGTGCCACATCATGAAGAGCCCCAGCAGATACAGCTAGTAGATCCAGAGGTCCCTATACAGACAGAGCCTCCGCTTCAGCAGGCAGATCCCCAAGCACCCACACAGACTGCAGCACCTCAGGCCGCCACAGAGACACCAGTAGCACACCTTTCCAGAGTTGACGCTTCTTCACACCCAGCTTGATTGAGCATCGAGGACGATGCTATTATATAAATGTGGGGAGGTCGCCATCTCTGGCGAATTCTATTTTGGTGAACAACTTTCAGACTCTTTATCCTATTTTATTTCTTTTTCTGTATTTTTATTTTATTTTATCTTATTTTCTTTTTCAGTACTTGCACATTTTCTTTTGCTGTATTTTTTGTCTATTTCTACTTTATTACATTTTGCACTTTGGGCTGTATTTATATATATTAGATATTTAACTTAATTTGCACTCTTAACTTATTAGTTGTGATATAGAAAATATGGATTATTTAGGTCAGTTCACCCTTTTGGCATATGATAATTTGGTTTAATTGAACATAAGGAGTAAACTAGAAAGTTTTAGATTTTCATAATCACAACAATCCACTTAGCATATATAGATATATAATGATAAAATGTTGGTAGATTGACGACATTTTTCAAGGAACATATTTATTTTTATAAAAGCCATTCAAACATTCACATTGATTAGAGTTGGAACTCTTTACTCTTACTTGCATGACATACATAACTGATATATGGTTTTTGAGTCAAAGAACACACAACCCATGAGTTTTTGAGCTTAATTGCATGGTTACATTATCTAACCATAGTTTTCATTCCTGTGTGTTTCTTTCTCTATAATTACAATCTCTGCTTTGTTCCATTCTTTATGTCCAATATTCAATGTATTTACATGCATGCATATGATTGAGGCCATGTTTCTTTAAAAGCTCACTTATCCCCAAACAGCCTACCCTTTCAATCGCCTTTGTTTGCCACCTTGAGCCTTTTAATCCCCTTCTGTTCTATAACCACATCACTAGCCTTAAGCAGAAAAACAAATTAAAAACCCCAAATTGGATCTTTGGTTAGCTTAAGATAGAGATTGTGTATCAACTAAGTGTGGAAAAATCGTGGGAACATGGGTTGATAGGAAAAAGGTATTAAATTGAAAATTTATTTGAAATTTGGGTACATGCTCATGTAAGACCAAAATAATTAAAATAATAGGTACATTGATATATGTTATGTTTCTCTAAAAAAAGAATCATTCTATAATTGAATAAGGGGACACAAAAATTACCCCAGTATTAAGTTTAGTAAAAATCAATGCACATAGGATAAAATTAAAAATAATCTGATGCATGAGCATGTAATACAAAAGTGGGAAAATTGGAAAGTTAAGCATAATTTTAAAGAATAGTATAAGAGTATATATATATATATATATATATATACCCTCCCTTTTGCCTTAGCCCCATTACAACATTGAAAAGACCTCATGATGTTTGTATGTGTACATTAAATATTTGTTGATTGGTTAGATGAAGAACAAAGTTTTAGAAAGCATGACTAGAGAAGAGTAGAGTGATTAACCCTAAACACTGAGTGATTAGAGTGTTTATACAAATCTAGTGAGGGTTCAATAGCTCATTTCCATATATCCATATTTAATCATTGATTGTCTTGCAAGTTTGTGAACTCTTTTGACTAACTCAACTCAATTGTGAATGTGTTTTAACATGATTTAGCCTTGGCTGTGCATATATGTTTCCTTGAAAAATTTAACTCAATTTAACCACATATAAGTTTTATATATATCTAAGTGGGTAATAATTAGAATTGCATGATTCATTTAGGTAGCTTGCATTTAGATAGATTACATTGCATAGATTCCACCATTCTACCTTCACTCTTTTAGTTTCTCTTAAATTTAGCATGAGGACATGCTATTGTTTAAGTGTGGGGAGGTTGATAAACCACTATTTTATGATTCATCTTGTGCTCAATTGAGTGTTTTTATCAATCCTTCACCCACTTATTCATATAATTTGCATGGTTTTACAATTCCTTCCTTATTCTGTGATATGTGTGAAAACATGTTTCCTATGCCTTAAAAATATTAATTTCATTATCCTTTATTACCATTCGATGCCGTGATCTATGTGTTAAGTAATTTCAGGCTTCATAGGGTAGGAATGGCTTAGAGGACAGAAAGAAAACACACAAAATGGAAGGAACGCACAAAATGGAGTTTTGAAGAAAATGGCAGCGACGCGGACGCATGCCTAGCGCAAAACACAAGCGACGCATACGCGTGGCAAGGAAAAATCTCTAAATGACGCGCACGCGTGACCCACGCGTACGCGTGACATACGCTACGTGCAAAAAGCTGCAAAATTCGCCCCCAGCAATTTTTGGACCCTTTTTCGGCCCAAATCCAAGCCCAGAAATACAGAATAGAGGTTGGAGAATGAGGGAATCAGAGCATTCATTCAACATTCATTCATTACAAAAAATTTTAGGTTTTAGATGTAGTTTTCTAGAGAGAGAGACTCTCTCCTCTCTCTTAGGTTTTAGGATTAAGATTTCTCTTAGTTTATGGTTCACTCCTTCTCAAGTCCAGGTTCAATGTTCCTTTAAATTAGTTTCTCTTTTACTTTTATTTACTCTATTACTTTAGTTGCTCTATTTCACTTGCTAATTACTTATGTTGCCAAATTGGCTTATGAACTCTTCATGTTAGATTTGAATTTCTATTTAATATAATTTGAGGTATTTCAGATTTATGATTGTTTTCTTTAATTTATGTTATTGATGCTTCCAATTAATCTTCTCCTGGTCAAGGCATTTTTATTTGAATAGATTTTTTCCCCTTTTGGCTTTGGTTGAGTAATTGGTGACACTTGAGTTGTCAAACTCAGTTGTTGATTAAAAATTGGAAATTACTGATTGATTTGGATCCCTCTAAAGCTAGTCTTTCCATAGGAGTTGGCTAGGACTTGAGGAATCAAATTGATTAGTCCACTTGACTTTCCTTTATTTAGTAACGGTTAACTAAGTGGGAGCAATAACAATTCTCATTGCACCTGATAAGGATAACTAGGATGGGATTTCCAGTTTTCATACCTTGCCAAGAGTTTTTCTAGTTATTAATTTAATTTCCTTGCCAATTTATTTCCTTGTTTTCTTATTTCAAAAACCCCAAAAAGATACTTTTCCATAACCAATAATAAATCATACTTCCTTGCAATTCCTTGAGAGACAACTCGATGTTTAAATACTTCGGTTATAAATTTTATTGGGTTTGCTTTAGTGACAACCAAAACTTTTTGTATGAAAGGATTCTCTGTTGGTTTAGAAACTATACTTACAACGAGAATTTATCTGTAAAATTCTTTACTAGCAGAAATCTGCTCATCACGCACGCATGGAAGATGAAAGTCGCCAGGCAACGCGTATGCGCACATGACGCGTATGCGTCGACGCTCGCACGTGACCTTTTTAAGTGAAAACATGCCCAGCGATTTTGGAGGGTTTTTAGGCGCAATTCTGAGTGGAATTATGGCGGGAAAAGCTTAAAAGAACCAAGGATTGAAGGAGGATTCATCTTTTGACATCTTTTAGACACTTTTAGTTTCTAGTTTTAGTGGGAGGTAGTTTCTAGAGAGAAAAGCTCTCTCTTCTCTCTAGAATTAGGATTAGGTTAGATTAGGATTTCTTAGATCTAGGTTAATTTCATGCTTTGATTTACTTTTCCTTGTGTAATTCTTGTTTTCCTACCTTCTTTCTCTCTAGTTTAGCATTTAATTCTTGTAATTTTTCACTTTGTTGTTGATGCACTTTTATTTCTTCTATTTCTCTTTTAATGCAATTTATGTTTTATGTTCCTTTATTGTTGATTTGCTCTATTGTTCTTAATTTCCTTGCAATTAGTAGTTGTAGATTTGAATTCCTTGCAATTTTATCTTGCTTTTCTTTTATGCCTTCCAAGTGTTTGATAAAATGCTTGGTTGGATTATAGTGTAGATTTTTCTCCTCTTGGCTTTGGTTGAGTAATTGGAGACTCTTGAGTTATCAAACTCTTTTGTTGATTGATAATTGAAAGTTGCTAGTTGACTTGAAATCCACTAAATCTAGTCTTTCCTTAGGAGTTGACTAGGACTTGAGGATTCAAGTTGATTTATCCACTTGACTTTCCTTCATAGTTAGAGATTGACTAAGTGGGAGCAATGGACAATTGATGTCACAATTGAGGAAGATAATGAGGATAGGACTTCTAGTTCTCATTCTTTGCTAAGAGCTTTCTTAGTTATTAGTTTACTTCTTTTGCAATTTATCTTTCATGTTTTTTATCCAAAACCCCAAAGATATACAATCCATAACCAATAGCAAGAACACTTTCCTGCAATTGTTTTGAGAGACGATCCGAGGTTTGAATACTTCAGTTATTATTTTTAGGGGTTTGTTACTTCTGACAACCAAATTTTGCATGAAAGGATTATTTGTTGGTTTAGAAACTATACTTGTAACGAGATTTCATTTGTGAAATTCTTTACCATAAAAAATCCCTTCATCAAAATGGCGCCGTTGCCGGGGAGTTGCAAATGTGTGCTTGTTATTGGTTATTGTATATATGTGAATATTGTAGATATGTTTGCCTTTGTTAACCTTTGCTTTAAGATTTGGTTTTCTTTGTTTCCTTTTTTATTTTGCTTTCATTTCCTCTTGCTTTCATGAATTCTCATCCTTTTGGCTATGAATGTGGTTACAATTATGTTGTAGGAAATGAAATCTTCAATGAGGAGGATATGCATCAAGGATGGAATAATCAAGGTTGGGTGGAGCCTCAAGCTTACGGACAACCTTCTTGACAACAACCTCCTCCGGTCTCTTATAGGTATAATTCCACTCCTAATGCATATCAATCCAATAACTATGATGGACCTCCTTGTAGTTACCAACAAGCCCTACCATATGCTTATGAACCTTATCCTCAACATAACCCTCAACCATGCTCACAAGCTCCTTTTCACCAAACCCCTTCATATGACCCTAATCCTTCCCCCCCATACCAACAACCATACGAGCCATATGAACCATACATAGAACCACCACCATTCCAACCTCAACACTTCCAAGAACCACCTCCTCCATACTATTACCAAGATGAACCACCTCTAATGTATGCAAACTCTCACCGATAAGATGAATTCAACTTTCAACCACAACCTCCCATGGAAGAATATTCATGTCCATCGATTCAAGAGCAAGATGATCTTACCTATGTTTGTAAGTTGGAACAAGATCGCCTCAAGGAAACAATGTAGTAACTAGTTTAGTATAAATAGCACTTTTTACTATTGTATTCACATCTAAGTTGGGAACGAGCTTATGCCATTTTTCACATTTGGAGGCTGGCCACACGGCCATGCCTAGACCTTTTTCTCTTATGTATTTTCCAATGGTGGAGTTTCTACACCTCATAGATTAAGGTGCGGAGCTCTGCTATTCTTCATGAATTAATGCAAGTATTATTGTTTCTCTTTCAATTCACGCTTACTTCTTCTCCAAGATATACTCTCGTACTTAATTCAGTTAAGTCAGAATGAAGGGGTGACCCGTGACAATCACCCACTATCTTCGTTACTCGCTTAGCCAAGATCCGCGTGACTGACAACCACAAGCGGTCTACATGATGTTCAACATAGTCATTGGACGACAGCCAGAGTATATTCTCTTGGGTCTCTGATCTACGGACCGAGTCCGTGAGATTAGGATCTTCGTGGTATAGGCTAGAACCAATTGGTAGCATTCCTGAGATCTGGAAAGTTTAAACCTTATCTGTGGTATTCCGAGTAAGATCTGGGAAGGGATGACTGTGACGAGCTTCAAACTTGCGAATGTTGGACGTAGTGACAGTGTGCAAAAGGATAGAGAGATCCTATTCCGATGCTAGTGAGAACTGACAGATGATTAGCCGTGCGGTAGCTGTACCTGGTATTTTTCATCCGAGACGAGAAATCCGACAGTTGATTAGCCGTGCAGAAACCGTACTTGGTATTTTTCATTCGAGAGGATCATACAGCATGCCATGGCAGAGAGCACGCATGATTGGAAGAAGACAATAGAAAAGAAGAGGTTCAGAAGCAACAAAGCATCTCCAAACGCTTATCTGAAATTCCCACCAATGAATTACATAAGTATCTTATTTTATTTTATGTTTTATTTATCTTTTAATTATCAAAACCTCATAACCATTTGAATCCGCCTGGCTAAGATTTACAGGATGACCATAGCTTGCTTCAAGCCGGCAATCTCCGTGGGATCGACCCTTACTCGCGTAAGGTTTTATTACTTGGACGACCCAGTCCACTTGCTGTTCAGTTGTGTGGAGTTGTGAAAAGTGTGATCACAATTTCGTGCACCAAGTTTTTGGTGCCGTTGCCAGAGATTGTTCAAGTTTGGACAACTACCGGTTCATCTTGTTGCTTAGATTGGGTAATTTTATTTTATGTTTAAGCTTTTTATTTTTATTTTCGAAAAAAAAAAATTTGTTCTTCAGAATTTTTAAGAATGAATTCTAGAGCTTCTTGAGATGTGTTGAAATCTGGCTGGCTGTTAAGCCATGTCTAATCTTTTGGACCGAGGTTTCCATTTTCCATTATAGAAAGGACATGTCTGGATTTGTTATGCTAAAGCTTGGCTGGCCATTTGGCCATGTCTAATTCTTTTGGACCGAAGCTTTAGACTAACATTGCATGAATCCTGGAATTCTTATTAAAAATTTTGAATTTCTTTATTTTCTTTTTCCAAAATAATTTTTGAAAAATACAAAAAAATTAATAAAATCATAACACCAAAAAAAATTTTTTTGTGTTTCCTGTTTGAGTCTTGTGTCAAATTTTTAGTTTGGTGTCAATTGCATGTTTTAATTTTTCTTAAATTTTCGAAAATATATGCATTGTGTTCTTCTTTGATCTTCAAGTTGTTCTGGATGATTTTCTTTGTTTAATCTTGTGATTTTCTTGTTTTGTGCTTTTTGTTGTTTTTCATATGCATTTTCGAATTCATAGTGTCTAAACATTAAAAATTTCAAAGTTTGGTGTCTTGCATGTGATTCTTTACTTAAAAATTTTCAAAAATATGTTCTTGATGTTCATCATGATCTTCAAAGTGTTCTTGGTGTTCATCTTGACATTCAAAGTGTTCTTGCATGCATTATTTGTTTTGATCTTAAATTCTTATGTCTTGTGTCATTTTGGTGTTTTTCTCTTTCTTCATTAATTCAAAAATAAAAAATAATATCTTTCCCTTATTTTACTCATAAATTTCGAAATTTTGGGTTGACTTAGTCAAAAATGTTCAAAATTTAGTTGTTTCTTGTTAGTCAAGTCAAATTTTCAATTTAAAAACTTTATCTTTTCAAATCTTTTTCAAAAATCAAATCTTTTTCATTTTTCTTTCATGTTTTCCAAAATTTTTTTATTAATTTTCAAAATCTTTCTCTTAATTTTATTTCATAATTTTCGAAAACTTTACTAACAATTAATGTTTTGATTCAAAAATTTCAAGTTTGTTACTTTCCTGTTAAGAAAGGTTCAATCTTTAAATTCTAGAATCATATCTTTTAGTTTCTTGTTAGTCAAGTCATCAACTTTAATTTTAAAAATCAAATCTTTTTAAATTTCTTTTTCAAATCTTTTTCAAAATAAATTTCAATCATATCTTTTTCAAAACTTAATTTCAAAATCTTTTTCTAACTTCTTATCTTTTCAAAATTTAATTTCAAATCTTTTTCAATTAACCACTTGACTTGTTTGTTTTAATTTTAAAAAGCTTACTATTTCTTATCTTTTTCAAAACCACCTAATTACTTTTCCACTTCTAATTTTTGAAAACAACAAACCACTTTTTCAAAATTCTTTTTAATTAACTAAATGTTTTAAATTCTAATTTTATTTTATTTCTTTTCTTAAATTTCGAATTCTAACTTAATTAATTAAATAAAAATAAAATATTTTTCTTCTCCCTCTTTTCAAAATTCGAATACTCTTTCTCTCATCTCTTTCTATTTATTTAATTATTTACTAACACTTCTCTTCTACTCATAATTCGAATCCCCTCCATCTCTCTGTGTTTGAATTCTTCTTATCCTCTCTCTACCTCATTCTTCTATTCTTCTATTCTTATACTCACATAAAGGAATCTCTATACTGTGACATAGAGGATTCCTCTTCTTTTCTGTTCTCTTCTTTTTCATATGAGTAGGAACATGGATAAAGATATTCTTGTTGAAGTTGATCCTGAACCTAAAAGGGCTCTTGATGACAAGTCATCATATGCTAGCTTTGCAAGAATTTTTCACTTGTTTCATTAGTTTTTATGCACTTTCTTGCATTGTAAGTTAGTAATTTGGAGTGGAATTGCATGGTTTCTTTGAATCAATCAACCACCCTTTAATTGGCACAAAATCATAAGGTTTAAGCTTGAATTAATTGATTTTTAAATGAATTTTAAACCTTGTGAATTTAGTGATATTTTGATTGGTTGTTTTGATTTTTTGTAGGTGAAGAAAAGAAAAAAAATAAGAAAAGCATGCCCAAAAAAAATCAAAAAGTGTAGCCCAAAGAAAGAAAGAAAGCATAGCTTAAGGAGGAGGAAAGCGTGGCACATACAAGGAGCAAGAGCCTAAAGCTCTTGCCAAGAGCTTAGAGCTCTTGTGGAGAGCTTTACTTCAAAAATCAAAGGCCAAGCAAGAAGCAAGATCACAAAGCTCTTGCCAAGAGCTTAGAGCTCTTGCCAAGTGATGGGAAAATTTGGAAAACGGATTTCCAACACCCAAAACTCACCGGCAAGTGTACCGGGTCGCATCAAGTAGTAAAACTCACTTAGAGTGAGGTCGATCCCATAGGGATTGATGGATCAAGCAACTTTAGTGGGTGATTAGTTTAGTCAAGCTAACATTGAGTGAATTGTGTGAAATATAGCCAACAAAAAGTAAATTGCAAGGAGTTTAAAAGATGCAAAAAGTAAAATTGCAAGTAACTTAAAGAACAAGAAAGTAAAATAGCTGAAACTTAAATTGCAAGAAATGTAAATTGCATTAAATGTAAAAGGGAGTGGGTGCTGGAAATTAAAGAAAGCAATAGATCAAGCAACTGGAAGTTTAACTTGCACATTTTTCTTTTCTTTTCTTGACTCTCTAATCATTGATGCTCAGAACCTTGAGCTTTGAGGGAGTGCTTTTGCACTTGAGCCTAGCCTTGACTTCTAAGTGTTTTGTTTTCAAGCATTTGGCTTGATACATAAACACCACAAGTACTTAACAATTAAATTGCCATTGGTACTCAGAGCCTTCAGCTTTCTCATTCTTTCCCTTTTTTTTTCTTGCCCTTCTTTTTTTTTTTTTTGCTTTTTTTCAAGGTTTTCATGATTTCAAAAGATTTCACAAAATGCACTAGATAAAAACTTCAATTAAATAAAATCCAATGTAATTGAGTAACAATTAATCATACTAGCTTTCCAATGTATGCACATGCTAAAATCTTCTTTAATTTCTTGTTTGTTTATGATCATGATACTTTACTGCTTTAAGTTTTACAAAACTCAAGTTGGTAGTCATAATGGCATGGCAACATGTTACAAATCAATATTCAAGATATGCTTTATTCATACACACATGTAAACAGAAAAGATGAAGACAATCATGCACTTTAAGTGCTGGAAACAAATGAGGAAAAAAAAAGAACTCTACAACCTTGTAGTTTATCTTCATTATTGTTGTCCTTTTTCCTCTATTCTTCCTCTTTCCATTGCCAAATTCAGAATGCTTGCTCATCCTTAAGCAACAATTAGAACAATGGCTATGGGGCTAACATGGGTCATGAATGTCTTACACAATAAAGTATTAGTAACACATGTGTTTTAAACAAGCAAAATTAAAGATATCAAGGCACAAGAAACAGAGACATTGTGATTGCAAAAATAAGAAGGTGAGCATAATACATTGCATAAAAGATAAGTGGCACACCAAACTTAGTGTGACACTTTCACTTGGAATTGATGCAAGTATCTTGTAAGGATTAGAACCAAATTTTGTTGCATAGCAACACCAAACTTAAAATGCAATCATATGTCAATTTATTTGAATTAAAACTAAGCAAGTGAAACTGTTATTTGTTAAATACAATCAAGTCTAGATCTCAAATCCTTCCTTGATCCAATAATAACAATTGCAAATTGAAAATGGAAAAGTAAATTGCAGAAGAAGAACAAGAGAAATTGCAGATAGGGAATGAAAACAGAATTCCTTCCAATCTCAATCCAAGATTTAAAACGGAATGAAAATTAAAAAGAGAGAGCTCTCAAATGGAGCCAGCCCCTATACTCTCTAATGGAACTGACCTCCCCTTGAAAATGAGAATGATGCCTTTATATAGGCTTTTTACAAAATGAAAAAAAAATAAAATTGAAATGAAAAACAAATCAAATGAAAATCCTAATTCTAGCTTGTTCTTGCACCTTTGAGTGATGATGTGGGCTTTGCTTGCTTTGGATTTGAAGAGAGATGGGTTTGGTTGGCCTTGATTCAATATGGTGAAGAATTGAATTTAATTGGAATTTTGGTTGAATTTTGGCCCATGGGTGACACTCCCAGGACATGGCTCAGTTCAAATATCAAACTAAGCTCTCTATTTGCATTTGGTGTGCCAAGTTGTGCGCACCAAGCCTTCTTTGTTGCTGCCCCCTTTGATCCTTGCTTGTGTCACGTTGTTGGAGTGCATGGGGGAGTAGTGCTCAGTTAAGAAAGTGAACTGAGCTTTCCTTTTTGTGCCTTGGTAGCGCCTTTGGCTTGAGTGAGAGGTCTTGAGTTCAAATCTTGGTGGAAGCACTTTTATGAGCCTTTTCCTTGCATTTTCTTGAGTGGGAGCCCGATAAAGCTCAGTTGAGAAAGTGAACTGAGCGCTATTTTGCTTTCCTTGTTTTCCTTGTGTCTCCCCCTTCGAGCCTTGGTGAAGCCACTTTGGTTCATTTTTGCTTGTTTTTGGTCCTTAAATATGCCTTTCACTTGTGCCTTAATTTTATGCCAAATATAAACTATCATATATCGTTCGAAAGCTCTGAATGTCAGCTTTCCAACGCAACTGAAAGCACATCAATTGGACGTCTGTAGCTCAAGTTATGGCCCTTTGAAGGAGGCATGGTCATGTTGTAAACGCCCAAGTTTTAACTTAGCGAAAATTCTTGCTTCCAAGCTAAGTTTCTTGTATGGCAAAGCTAAGTTCACTTAGTGAACTGAGCTTTGTGAGTGCTGATTGTGAAGCTTCCTTGATTTGGTCATAAGCCACGCTTTTAAAAGCGTGGCCTAAG
>NC_029786.2:46291819-46295988 GCF_000816755.2 Arachis ipaensis
GGGGGAGAGGTTTCAGCTATTGTCCCCTTTCTTGGTTTCCTCTCAGCAAGCTTTCTTTTGTACATGGCTTGATTGAGCTTGCATGCTGATGGTCTAGGGGTTGGATTACTTGTGGTTGACCCTCTATTCTTCATGAATATTGTCCTTGGTAGCTTGGTCACAATCCTCTTCTTGGTGCTTTTGTTAATTGCTTTCACTTCCTTGAATCCAAGTCTTGGTGGTTGTGTGATTGTTGGAGTCTTCTCTTCATCAAGAGTTTCTTGCAATGGTGGTTCAATGAGCTCTTCCTCTGTGCACTTCTCTACTTCACTTGAGTGTGAATTCTCTTGAGTATCTTCCTCTATTTTTTCTTCATGATTTTCTATTAATTCCTTTGGGAGGGAATCTTTATGTTTCATTGTCACCTCAAGTAGCTTTTGTGATTGTAAAATCCTTGGCTCATGTCCCTTATCCTTTATTGCAATTTCACTTGCAACAGGGACCTTTTGTTCTTGTTTTTCCACTTCCTCACTCACAAATTGGTCTTCATCCTCACTGTTTGATGGTTCTAAGTTCCCCCTTGTTTGTTCTAAGGGCTCATTCATCTTCTTGAAGACGATTTCTTTCCAGGATGGGGATTTTGTGTATCTTTCTACGAGTTTTCTGTGTATTTCAATGGCTTGAAGGTAATCCTCATCTGTTGGTTCAAGAGTGAAGGTTGAGAATAATTTTGGTGACATGGATGTATTATGGTGAAGTTGTGTTGAGGGGTGTGGAATGAGTTGTGTGATTGATGGGATGACTTGTATGGATTTTGGAGGAAACTTTGTTTTGAGGCATAATCAAGTGATGAAGAAAGATGTAAAATCATGCAACAGATCTAAACAGAAAAGGGAAATTGCTTGAAAAATTCAAAACAGCAAGACTGATGCTTAATTTGCAGCAATTTAAAGAATGTTGAAGATCTCAGGAGTAGAAGAGACTAGAAAGCAAGTCTAGATCTCAAATCCTTCCTTGATCCAACAATAACAATTGCAAATTGAAAATGGAAAAGTAAATTGCAGAAGAAGAACAAGAGAAATTACAGATAGGGAATGAAAACAAAATTCCTTCCAATCTCAATCCAAGATTTAAAACAGAAATGAAAATTAAAAAGAGAGAGCTCTCAAATGGAGCCAACCCCTATACTCTCTAATGGAACTGACCTCCCCTTGAAAATGAGAATGATGCCTTTATATAGGCTTTTTACAAAATGAAAATAAAATGAAATTGAAATGAAAAACAAATCAAATGAAAATCCTAATTCTAGCTTGTTCTTGTGCCTTTGAGTGATGATGTGGGCTTTGCTTGGTTTGGATTTGAAGAGAGATGGGTTTGGTTGGCCTTGATTCAATTTGGTGAAGAATTGAATTTAATTGGAATTTTGGTTGAATTTTGGCCCATGGGTGACACTCCCAGGACATGGCTCAGTTCAAATATCAAACTGAGCTCTCTATTTGCATTTGGTGTGCCAAGTTGTGCGCACCAAGCATTCTTTGTTGCTGCCCCCTTTGATCCTTGCTCGTGTCACGTTGTTGGAGTGCATGGGGGAGTAGTGCTCAGTTAGGAAAGTGAACTGAGCTTTCCTTTGTGTGCCTTGGTAGCGCCTTTGGCTTGAGTGTGAGGTCTTGAGTTCAAATCTTGGTGGAAGCACTTTTGTGAGCCTTTTCCTTGCATTTTCTTGAGTAGGAGCCCGATAAAGCTCAGTTGAGAAAGTGAACTGAGCGCTATTTTGCTTTCCTTGTTTTCCTTGTGTCTCCCCCTTCGAGCCTTGGTGAAGCCACTTTGGTTCATTTTTGCTTGTTTTTGGTCTTTAAAAATGCCTTTTACTTGTGCCTCAATTTTATGCCAAATATAAACTATCATATATCGTTGGAAAGCTCTAAATGTCAGCTTTTCAACGCAACTAGAAGCACGTCAATTGGACGTTTGTAGCTCAAGTTATGGCCCTTTGAAGAAGGCATGGTCATGTTGTAAATGCCCAAGTTTTAACTTAGCGAAAATTCTTGCTTCCAAGCTAAGTTTCTTGTACGGCAAAGCTAAGTTCACTTAGTGAACTGAGCTTTGTGAGTGCTGATTGTGAAGCTTCCTTGATTTGGTCATGGGCCACGCTTTTAAAAGCGTGGCCTAAGGCTCCAAAGTGTGCTCCAACTTCAAAGTGTGCCCAAAGCTCCTTGGTATCACCCGAGCTTTGCCCTGGGAGCATGCCATGGGCCAAAAATCAAATTTAATTCAATCCTTCACAAATTTAAAAAGCCCATGGAAATCACTTAGAGGCACAAGACACAAAGAAGCTAGATTAGAAATTTCTTTTAATTTGTAATTTATTTTTAATTTCAATTTCATTTTATTTCATTTTGTAAAAAGCCTATATAAAGGCATCATCCTCCTTTCATAGAAGAGGCTGGCTCCACTAGGGAGCATTAGGATTAGAGAGCTCTCTCTTAGTTTTCATTTTTGTTTTGAATCTTGGGTTGAGAATTGAAGAAATTCTGTTTTAATCTCACCTTGAGAATTCTCTCTGTTTGCTTGTCTGCATAATTTCAGTGAATTGTGATTTGAATCTAATTTCTCTTTACAACTTTCATCTTTATTTGTTCTGCAATTTGTTCTCTATTGGATCAAGGAAGGAATTGAGATCTAGACTTATTTTCTAGTCTCATTGATCCCCTGAGATCTTCAATTTCACTTTGCAATTAAGCTGAGTTTCATTTCTGCTTTGCTTCTTCAAGCAACTTTCCACTTCTGTTAAGATCTGCTGTAACTTGTTTCAATTTCACTTTGAAATTAAGCTGAGTTTCATTTTAGGTGTTGGAAATCCGTTTTCAACCCATCAACTCTGAAGAGGAAGCTACGAGAAGCTAGAGCACAACACTCCGGAGAGGACCTTACAGAAAATTTTAAAAAAGAAGAAGGCATGGCAGCCGAACCCAACAACAATGGTGGAGATGCAAGGAAGGTGCTTGGTGACTTTACTGCACCAACTTCCGACTTCTATGGAAGAAGCATCTCAATTCCTGCAATTGGAGCAAACAACTTTGAGCTTAAGCCTCAATTAGTTTCTCTAATGCAACAAAATTCCAAGTTTTATGGACTTCCATTGGAAGATCCTCATCAGTTCTTAGCTGAATTCTTGCAAATCTGTGACACTGGTAATACTAATGGGGTTAATCCCGAGGTCTACAGACTTCTGCTTTTCCCCTTTGTTGTAAGAGACAGAGCTAGGATATGGTTGGACTCACAACCTAAAGAAAGCCTGAACTCTTGAAAAAAGTTAGTCAATGCTTTCTTGGCCAAATTCTTTCCACCTCAAAAGTTGAGTAAGCTTAGAGTGGAAGTCCAAACCTTCAGACAGAAGGAAGGTGAATCCCTCTATGAAGCTTGGGAAATATACAAGGAATTAATCAGAAGGTATCCTTCTGACATGCTTTCAGAATGGAGCATCTTATGTATATTCTATGATGGTCTGTCTGAATTGTCCAAGATGTCATTGGACCCCTCTACTGGTGAATCTCTTCATCTGAAGAAAACGCCTGCAGAAGTCCAGGAACTCATTGAGATGGTTGCAAATAACCAGTTCATGTATACTTCTGAAAGAAATCCTGTGAATAATGGGATGACTCAGAAGAAAGGAGTTCTTGAGATTGATACTCTGAATGCCATATTAGCTCAGAACAAAATATTGACTCAGCAAGTCAATATGATTTTTTAGAATCTGACTAGAATGCAAGCTGCATCCGGTAGTACTGAAGAAACCTCATCTGAAGGAGAAGCTTATGACCCTGAGAATCCTAGAATGGATGAAGTGAATTACATGGGAAAATCCTATGAAAATACTTACAATACTTCATGGAGGAATCATCCTAATTTCTCATGGAAGGATCAGCAGAAGCCTAATCAAGGCTTCAATAATAATAATGGTGGGAGAAATAGGTTTGGCAATAGCAAGCCTTTTCCATCATCTTCTAAGCAACAGACAGAGAATTCTAAGCAGAGCCTCTCTGACTTAGCAACCATAGTCTCTGATCTATCTATGACCACTCTCAGTTTCATGACTGAAACAAGGTCTTTCATCAGAAATTTGGAGGCACAAGTGGGTCAGTTCAGTAAAAGAGTTACTGAAACTCCTCCTAGTACTCTCCCAAGCAATA
>NC_029786.2:46299985-46304150 GCF_000816755.2 Arachis ipaensis
GAATGCAATATTTAAGCACTAATCACAAATTTCTTGTATGAAAAAGCATAGAAAAACATGACATGATGACATGTCATCACCAAGAGCTTAACCAAGCGCTACAAGGAATAAGGAAGCAAGGCAAACTCAAAGCTCAGCTCTTGCCAAGAGCTTTGCCAAGAGCTTTTTCGGGCTTGCTTTGAAGAAAATCAAGGAAGAAAAGCTCACCAATGCACTCACCAAGGTTTGAACTCAAGACCAAAGGGGGAGAGTGTAGCGCTACCTTACAAGGAAAACAAGCCAAAATTGGCTTGTTTTCAGGAAATTCGAACCCAAGGCATGAGGAAAGGTTGAAGCGCTACTTTGCAAGAGAAAATAGCCAAAATTGGCTTGTTTTCACTCATCAAGAATCGAACTGGGCACTTCAAGGAAGCAAGGCATTAGGCGCTACTTGGTTGTAAGAGAAAATGGCCAGCATTAGCTCTCCCTGGGTGTCGAACTTTGGAACCTCAAGAGGCAAGCAAAGCTCTTGCCAAGAGCTTAGAGCTCTTGCAAAGAGCTTAATTTCCTTGTCATAATGAGAAACGCGCGCAACACTTTGGAAGGAAGAGAACCAAGGCTCGGCTCTTGGTATCACCCGAGCTTTGCCCTGGGAGCATGCCATGGGCCAAAAATCAAATTTAATTCAATCCTTCACAAATTTAAAAAGCCCATGGAAATCACTTAGAGGCACAAGACACAAAGAAGCTAGATTAGAAATTTCTTTTAATTTGTAATTTATTTTTAATTTCAATTTCATTTTATTTCATTTTGTAAAAAGCCTATATAAAGGCATCATCCTCCTTTCATAGAAGAGGCTGGCTCCACTAGGGAGCATTAGGATTAGAGAGCTCTCTCTTAGTTTTCATTTTTGTTTTGAATCTTGGGTTGAGAATTGAAGAAATTCTGTTTTAATCTCACCTTGAGAATTCTCTCTGTTTGCTTGTCTGCATAATTTCAGTGAATTGTGATTTGAATCTAATTTCTCTTTACAACTTTCATCTTTATTTGTTCTGCAATTTGTTCTCTATTGGATCAAGGAAGGAATTGAGATCTAGACTTATTTTCTAGTCTCATTGATCCCCTGAGATCTTCAATTTCACTTTGCAATTAAGCTGAGTTTCATTTCTGCTTTGCTTCTTCAAGCAACTTTCCACTTCTGTTAAGATCTGCTGTAACTTGTTTCAATTTCACTTTGAAATTAAGCTGAGTTTCATTTTAGGTGTTGGAAATCCGTTTTCAACCCATCAACTCTGAAGAGGAAGCTACGAGAAGCTAGAGCACAACACTCCGGAGAGGACCTTACAGAAAATTTTAAAAAAGAAGAAGGCATGGCAGCCGAACCCAACAACAATGGTGGAGATGCAAGGAAGGTGCTTGGTGACTTTACTGCACCAACTTCCGACTTCTATGGAAGAAGCATCTCAATTCCTGCAATTGGAGCAAACAACTTTGAGCTTAAGCCTCAATTAGTTTCTCTAATGCAACAAAATTCCAAGTTTTATGGACTTCCATTGGAAGATCCTCATCAGTTCTTAGCTGAATTCTTGCAAATCTGTGACACTGGTAATACTAATGGGGTTAATCCCGAGGTCTACAGACTTCTGCTTTTCCCCTTTGTTGTAAGAGACAGAGCTAGGATATGGTTGGACTCACAACCTAAAGAAAGCCTGAACTCTTGAAAAAAGTTAGTCAATGCTTTCTTGGCCAAATTCTTTCCACCTCAAAAGTTGAGTAAGCTTAGAGTGGAAGTCCAAACCTTCAGACAGAAGGAAGGTGAATCCCTCTATGAAGCTTGGGAAATATACAAGGAATTAATCAGAAGGTATCCTTCTGACATGCTTTCAGAATGGAGCATCTTATGTATATTCTATGATGGTCTGTCTGAATTGTCCAAGATGTCATTGGACCCCTCTACTGGTGAATCTCTTCATCTGAAGAAAACGCCTGCAGAAGTCCAGGAACTCATTGAGATGGTTGCAAATAACCAGTTCATGTATACTTCTGAAAGAAATCCTGTGAATAATGGGATGACTCAGAAGAAAGGAGTTCTTGAGATTGATACTCTGAATGCCATATTAGCTCAGAACAAAATATTGACTCAGCAAGTCAATATGATTTTTTAGAATCTGACTGGAATGCAAGCTGCATCCGGTAGTACTAAAGAAACCTCATCTGAAGGAGAAGCTTATGACCCTGAGAATCCTGGAATGGATGAAGTGAATTACATGGGAAAATCCTATGAAAATACTTACAATACTTCATGGAGGAATCATCCTAATTTCTCATGGAAGGATCAGCAGAAGCCTAATCAAGGCTTCAATAATAATAATGGTGGGAGAAATAGGTTTGGCAATAGCAAGCCTTTTCCATCATCTTCTAAGCAACAGACAGAGAATTCTAAGCAGAGCCTCTCTGACTTAGCAACCATAGTCTCTGATCTATCTATGACCACTCTCAGTTTCATGACTGAAACAAGGTCTTTCATCAGAAATTTGGAGGCACAAGTGGGTCAGTTCAGTAAAAGAGTTACTGAAACTCCTCCTAGTACTCTCCCAAGCAATATAGAAGAGAATTCCAAAAGAGAGTGCAAGGCCATAAATATACCCAAAGTGGCCGAACCCATAGAGGAGGAAGAGGCAGTGATTTCCAGTGAGAAAGACCTCAATGGACGTCCACTGACCACTAAGGAGTTCCCTCCTGAGGAACCAAAGGAATATGAGGCTCATACAGAGATCATAGAGATTCCACTAAACTTACTGCTGCCATTCATGAGCTCTGATGAGTATTCTTCCTCTGAAGAAGATGAAGATATTATTGAAGAGCAAGTAGTTTAGTATCTAGGAGCAATCATGAAGCTGAATGCCAAGTTATTGGGTAATGAGACTTGGGAGGATGAACCTCCATTTCTCATCAATGAACTGAATGCTTTGGTTCAACTGAAATTACCTCAGAAGAAACCGGATCTCGGAAAGTTCTTAATACCCTGTACCATAGGCACCATAACCTTTGAAAAGACCCTGTGTGACCTGGGGTCAGGAATAAACCTCATGCCACTCTCTGTAATAGAGAAACTGGGGATTTTTGAGGTACAAACTGCAAGAATCTCACTAGAGATGGCAGACAAATCAATGAAACAGGCTTATGGCCTTGTAGAGGATGTCTTAGTGAAGGTTGAAGGCTTGTACATCCCTGCTGACTTCATAATCCTAGACACTGGGAAGGATGAGGATGAATCCATTATCCTTGGAAGACCCTTCCTGGCCATAGCAAGGGCTGTGATTGATGTGGACAGAAGAGAGTTAGTCCTTCAATTGAATGAGGACTACCTTGTGTTTAAGGTTCAAGGATCTTCTTCTGTAACCATGGAGAGGAAACATGAAAAGCTTCTCTCAATACAGAGTCAAACAGAACCCCCACACTCAACTTCTAAGTTTGGTGTTGGGAGGCCACCATTAAGCTCTGAGTCTCTGTGAAGCTCTCTAAGAGCTCACTGTCAAGCTATTGACATTAAAGAAGCGCTTATTGGGAGGCAACCCAATGTTATTTAATTATATTTATTTTCTATAGACATCTGTTTTTCATTGCCATGTTATGTTTTCTTCAGGTTGATGATCATATGGAGTCATAAAAACATCTGCAGAATTAAAGCGAAATCAAAAATAGCATCAAAAATAGCACACCCTGGAGGACAGGTGGTGTGCGAAATCGTGATCATTCCATTCCTTGGTAACGACGCTAAAAACTCAATACGCACGTTCATGATCTTATATCTGTTTCACAACTTCGTACAACTAACCAGCAAGTGCACTGGGTCGTCCAAGTAATAAACCTTACGTGAGTAAGGGTCGATCCGACGGAGATTGTCGGCTTGAAGCAAGCTATGGTCACCTTGTAAATCTCAGTCAGGTGGATTAAATTGTATTAAGAAATTATAGTGGATAAAAATAAATAAAATATAAAATAGGATAGTGGTACTTATGTAATTCATTGGTGAGAATTTCAGATAAGCATATATAGATGCTTTCATTCCTCTAATCTCTGCTTTCCTGCTGTCTTCATCCAATCAATCCTACTCCTTTCCATGGCAAGCTTTATGTAGGGCATCACCGTTGTCAATGGCTACATCCCATCCTCTCAGTGAAAA
>NC_029786.2:46305320-46306485 GCF_000816755.2 Arachis ipaensis
TGAGGAACAGCAGAGCTCCACACCTTAATCTATGGTGTGTAGAAACTCTACCGTTGAAAATACATAAGTGATAAGGTTCAGGCATGGCCAAATGGCCAGCCCCCAAAACGTGATCAAAGGATCAAAAGATGTTCCAAAGATGTAAATACAATAGTAAAAAGTCCTATTTATACTAAACTAGTTACTAGGGTTTACAGAAATGAGTAAATGATGCAGAAATCCACTTCCGGGACCCACTTGGTGTATGCTTGGGCTGAGCTTGAAGTTTACACGTGGAGAGGTCTTTCTTGGAGTTGAACGCCAGTTTGTAACGTGTTTCTGGCGTTGAACTCCACTTTGCAACTTGTTTCTGGCGCTGAACGCCAGACTGCAACATGGAACTAGAGTTCAACGCCAGTTTGCATCGTCTAAACTCGGGCAAAGTATGAACTATTATATATTGCTGGAAAGCCCTGGATGTCTACTTTCCAACTCAATTGGAAGCGCGCTATTTGGAGTTCTGTAGCTCCAGAAAATCCACTTTGAGTGCAAGGAGGTCAGAATCCAACAACATCTGCAGTCCTTCTTCAACCTCTGAATCTGATTTTTGCTCAGGTCCCTCAATTTCAGCCAGAAAATACCTAAAATCACAAAAAAAACACACAAACTCATAGTAAAGTCTAGAAATGTGATTTTTAATTAAAAACTAATAAAAATATACTAAAAACTAACTAAATCATACTGAAAACTATGTAAAAACATTGCCAAAAAGCGTATAATTTATCCGCTCATCACAACACCAAACTTAAATTGTTGCTTGTCCCCAAGCAACTGAAAATCAAATAGGATAAAAAGAAGAGAATATACTATAAATTCCAAAATATCAATGAAACATAGCTCCAATCAGATGAGCGGGACTTGTAGCTTTTTGCCTTGAATAGTTTTGGCATCTCGCTTTATCCATTGAGATTCAGAATGATTGGCATCTATAGGAACTCAGAATTCAGATAGTATTATTGATTCTCCTAGTTCAGTATGTTGATTCTTGAACACAGCTACTTTATGAGTCTTGGCCGTGGCCCTAAGCACTTTGTTTTCCAGTATTACCACCGGATACATAAATGCCACAGACACATAATTGGGTGAACCTTTTCAAATTGTGACTCAGCTTTGCTAAAGTCCCCAA
>NC_029786.2:46307435-46313773 GCF_000816755.2 Arachis ipaensis
CCCTATGTCTCTTCCTTGTCTTTCTTGCTCCTCCCTCATAGCTCTTTGATCTTCTCTAATTTCATGGAGGATGATGGAGTGCTCTTGATGTTTCACCCTTAATTGTCCCATGTTGGAATTTAATTCACCTAGGGAAGTGTTGATTTGTTCCCAATAGTTTTGTGGAGGAAAGTGCATCCCCTGAGGCATCTCAGGGATTTCATGGTGAAGAATCTCCTCATGCTCATGTTGAGGTCCATGATCTCTTGTTTGCTCCATCCTTTTCTTAGTGATGGGCTTATCCTCTTCAATGAGGATGTCTCCCTCTATGTCAATTCCAGCCGAATTACAGAGGTGGCAAATGAGGTGACGAAAGGCTAACCTTGCCAAAGTGAAGGTCTTGTCAGCCACCTTGTAGAGTTCTTGAGGTATAATCTCATGAACTTCCACTTCCTCCCCAATCATGATACTATGGATCATGATGGCCTGGTCTATAGTAACTTCAGACCGGTTGCTAGTAGGAATGATTGAGCGTTGAATGAACTCCAACCATCCTCTAGCCACTGGTTTGAGGTCAAGCCTTCTTAGTTGAACCGGCTTGCCCCTTGAGTCAATTTTCCATTGAGCTCCTTCCACACATATGTCCATGAGGACTTGGTCCAACCTTTGATCAAAGTTGACTCTTCTAGTGTAGGGGCGTGCGTTCTCTTCCATCATTGGTAGGTTGAACGCCAACCTTACATTCTCTGGACTGAAATCTAAGTATTTCCCCTGAACCATGGTGAGCCAATTCTTTGGGTTCGGGTTCACACTTTGATCATGGTTCCTGGTAACCCATGCGTTTGCATAGAACTCTTGAACCATTAAGATCTGGACTTGTTGAATGGGATTGGTTAGAACTTCCCAACCGCTAGTTTTCCTTTGGGGTGCATTCCTGGCATTTAAACGCCAGAATGCTGCTTATTTAACACCATTAACACCAGTTTCATCCTCTGTTCTGGTGTTAAACGCCAGCCAGATGCTCCTTACTGGCGTTTAAACGCCAGTAAGCCCTTCCTCCAGGGTGTTCTATTTTCAATGCTGTTTTTCATTCTGTTTTTGAATTTTTTTTGTAGTTTTTGTGACTCTACATGATCATCAACCTAGTGAATCATGAAATAACAAAGAGAAAATAAAATAAAATATATTAAATAACATCAGGTTGCTTCCCAACAAGTGCTTCTTTAATGTCAATAGCTTGACAGTGGGCTCTCACTGAGCCACACAGGTGATCAGGTCAATTTTATAGAGTCCCAACACCAAACTTAGAGTTTGGATGTGGGGATTCAACACCAAACTTAGAGTTTGGCTGAGGCCTCCCAACACCAAACTTAGAGTTTGATTGTGGGGGCTTTGTTTGACTCTGTACTGAGAGAAGCTTTTCATGCTTCCTCTCCATGGTTACAGAAGGAGGTCCTTGAGTTTTAAACACAAGGTTGTCCCCATTTCATGTAAATTGGAATTAGGTGCAGTGAAGTCACCAAGCATCTTCCTTGTATTATTGTTGTTAGGTGCGTCTGCCATCTCCTTTTCTTGTTCGAAAATTTCAGTAAGGTTGCCTCTGGATTGTTGTAATTTAGCTTCTCTTAGTTTTCTCTTCAGAGTCCTTTTAGGTTCTGGATCCGCTTCAACAAGAATGCCCTTTTTCTTGTTCCTGCTCATATGAAAGAGAAGAGAACAAGAAAAGAAGAGAAATCCTCTATGTTACGGTAAAGAGGTTCCTTATTGTTAGTAGTAGAAGAAAGGGAATTAGAGTGAAGAAGAGATGAGGAAAAACTCGAACACAGAGAGGGAGGTGGTGTTCGAATTTTTTGAGTGAAAGAGAAGTGTTAGTAGATGAATAAATAAATAGAAGGAGATGAGAGGTGAGAGAATTTCGAAAATTAATTAAAATAAAAATTAAATTTAAAGTTAAATTTTAAGTTAAAAATTAAAATTTAAAACAATTAGTTAATTAAAAAGGAATTTTGAAAAAAAGAGGGAGGAATTTTCGAAAATTAAAGGTAGAAAGTTAGTTGGGCAGTTTTGGAAAAGATTTTAAATTTGATTTCGAAAAAGATATGATTGAAATTGAAAAAGATATGATTGAAAATTATTTTGAAAAAGGTTTGAAAAAGAAATTTAAAAAGATTTGATTTTGAAAATTAAAGTTGATTACTTGACTAACAAGAAACAAAAAGATTTGATTTTAAAATTTAAAGATTGAACCTTTCTTATTAGGCAAGTAACAAACTTTACATTTTTGAATCAATCACATTAATTGTTAGTAATATTTTTGAAAATTATGAGATAGAATTAAGAAAAAGATTTTTGAAAAATATTTTTATAATTTTCGAAAATAAATAAGAAAAAATGAAAAAGATTTGATTTTTGCTTCATGATTGCTCCTAGATATTGAGTAACTTGCTCTTCAATAATATCTTCATCCTCTTCAGAGGAAGAATACTCATCAGAGCTCATGAATGCCAACAATAAGTTCAGTGGAATCTCTATGGTCTCTGTATGAGCCTCAGATTCCTTTGGTTCCTCATTAGGGAACTTGGTGTGCGAAATCGTGATCATTCCATTCCTTGGTAACGGCGCTAAAAACTCAATACGCACGTTCATGATCTTATATCTGTTTCACAACTTCGTACAACTAACCAGCAAGTACACTAGGTCGTCCAAGTAATAAACCTTACGTGAGTAAGGGTCGATCCCATGAAGATTGTCGGCTTGAAGTAAGCTATGGTCACCTTGTAAATCTTAGTCAGGTGGATTAAATTGTATTGAGAAATTATAGTGGATGAAAATAAATAAAATATAAAATAGGATAGTGGTACTTATGTAATTCATTGGTGAGAATTTCAGATAAGCGTATAGAGATGCTTTCATTCCTCTGATCTCTGCTTTCCTACTGTCTTCATCCAATCAATCCTACTCCTTTCCATGGCAAGCTTTATGTAGGGCATCAACGTTGTCAATGGCTACATCCCATCCTCCTGTGAAAATGGTCCAATACGCTGTCACTGCATGGCTAATCATCTGTCGGTTCTCGATTATACTGGAATAGGTTTACTATCCTTTTGCGTCTGTCACTACGCCCAACACTCGCGAGTTTGAAACTCGTCACAGCCATCCCTTCCCAGATCCTACTCGGAATACCACAGACAAGGTTTAGACTTTTCGGATCTCAGGAATGGCCACCCATGGGTTCTAACTTATACCACGAAGACACTAATAACTCGGACTCGGTCCCCTGTATTAGATATCCAAGAGATATCCATTCAATCTAAGGTAGAACGGAAGTGGTTGTCAGGCACACGTTCATAAGTTGAGAATGATGATGACTGTCACGATCATCACATCCATCATATTGAAGTGCGAATGAATATCTTAGAAGCGGAATAAGTTGAATTGAATAGAAAAACAGTAGTACTTTGCATTAATCATTGTGGAACAGCAGAGCTCCACACCTTAATCTATGGTGTGTAGAAACTCTACCGTTGAAAATACATAAGTGATAAGGTTCAGGCATGGCCGAATGGCCAGCTCCCAAAATGTGATCAAAGGATCAAAAGATGTTCCAAAGATGTAAATACAATAGTAAAAAGTCCTATTTATACTAAACTAGTTACTAGGGTTTACAGAAATGAGTAAATGATGCAGAAATCCACTTCCGGGGCCTACTTGGTGTGTGCTTGGGCTGAGCTTGAAGTTTACACGTGGAGAGGTCTTTCTTGGAGTTGAACGCCAGTTTGTAATGTGTTTCTGGCGTTGAACTCCACTTTGTAACTTGTTTCTGGCGCTGAACGACAGACTGCAACATGGAACTGGCATTCAACGCCAATTTGCATCATCTAAACTCGGGCAAAGTATGGACTATTATCTATTGCTGGAAAGCCCTGGATGTCTACGTTCCAAAGCAATTGGGAGCGTGCCATTTGGAGTTCTGTAGCTCCAGAAAATCCACTTTGAGTGCAAGGAGGTCAGAATCCAACAGCATCTGCAGTCCTTCTTCAACCTCTGAATCTGATTTTTGCTCAGGTCCCTCAATTTCAGCCAGAAAATACTTGAAATCACAAAAAAAAAAAACACACTAACTCATAGTAAAGTCCAGAAATGTGATTTTTAATTAAAAAATAATAAAAATATACTAAAAACTAACTAAATCATACTGAAAACTATGTAAAAACAATGCCAAAAAGCGTATAAATTATCCGCTCATCAACAGGCTTACTGGCATTTAAACGCCAATAAGAATAGCAGAATGGGTGTTTAATGCCCAGTCTGGCAGCGTTCTGGGCGTTAAATGCCAGAAATGGCAGGCAGACTGGCATTAAATGCCAGAATAGGGTGTCTGGCTGTCTGGCTGGCGTTAAACGCCAGAATTGGCAGACAGACTGGCGTTTAACGCTAAAAAAGGGTATCTGGCTGGCGTTAAATGCCAGAAAGAGGCATCAGCCCGGCGTTTAACACCAGGAAAGGTAGCAAAGATGGCGTTAAACGCTAGGAATGGCACACAGAGGGCGTTTAAATGCCAGAAAGGTGCAGGATGCAGAATTCCTTAACACCTCAGGATCTATGGACCCCACAGGATCCCCACCTACCCCAACTCACTCTCTCTCGTCTTCATAACACTCTTCCCCAAATACCCTTGACCAATCACATCAATACCTATTCGCCAAACACCATTCACCTATCAAATCCTACCTTCTTCTCCACAATCTCTTCACCACTCACATCCATCCACTACTCACCAAAAACCCATCATAAAACCCCACCTACCTCACCATTCAAATTCAAAACATTTCCCTCCCAAACCCAACTCTTTCATACACGACTTCCCTCTCTCTCTTACCCTATAAATACCCCTCCTTACCACCTTCAATTTCACACATCATAAACACTTAAACCCCCTTGGCCGAATCCAAAATCCATTCTATCTCCTCCATTTCTTCTTCTTCTCCTCCTTTCTTTCTACTTTTGCTCGAGGACGAGCAAACCTTTTAAGTTTGGTGTGGGAAAAAGCTCTGCTTTTTTTTTCATAACCATTAATGCACCTAAGGCCGGAGAAACCTCTAGAAAGAAACAAGAGCATGAGGAAATTCCTCATCAAGAAATTTTTGAGATGCCTCAAGGGATACACTTTCAATCACAAGGCTATTGGGAGCAACTCAACACCTCTTTAGGAGATTTGAGTTCCAACATGGAGCAACTAAAGATGGAGCACCAAGAGCACTCCATTATCCTCCATAAAATCAGAGAGGACCAAAGAGCCATGAGGGAGGAGCAACAAAGGCAAGGAAGAGACATAGAGGAGCTAAAGCACTCCAAAGGATTTTCAAGAGTAAGAGCTAGCCGCCGTCACTAAGGTGGACCCGTTCTTTAATTTTCTTGTTCTTAATTTTTTCTTTTTTAGGTTTTTATGCTTCATGTTGTGTCTATGTTTTTGTCTTTATTACATGATCGTCAGTGTTTAAGTGTCTATGTCTTAAAGTTATGAATGTTCTATGAATCCTTCACCTTTCTTAAATGAAAAATGTTTTCTGAAAAAGAAAAAGAAGTACATAAATTTCAAATTCTATCTTGAAAATAGTTTAATTATTTTGATGTGGTGGCAATACTTTTTGTTTTTTGAATGAATGCTTGAACAATGCATATTTTTTATAGTGAAGTTTATGAATATTAAAATTGTTGACTCTTGAAAGAATAATGAAAAAAAGAGAAATGTTATTGATAATCTGAAAAATCATAAAATTGATTCTTGAAGCAAGAAAAAGCAGTGAAAAACACAAAGCTTGCAAAAAAAAAGGCAAAAAATAAAGAAAAATAAAGAAAAAGAAAAAGCAAGCAGAAAAAGCCAATAACCCTTTAAACTAAAAGGCAAGGGTAAAAAGGATCCAAGGCTTTGAGCATTAATGGATAGGAGGGCCCAAAGGAATAAAATCCTGGCCTAAGCGGCTAAATCAAGCTGTCCCTAACCATGTGCTTGTGGCGTGAAGGTGTCAAGTGAAAAGCTTGAGACTGAGCGGTTAAAGTCGTGGTCCAAAACAAAAAGAGTGTGCTTAAGAACTCTGGGCACCTCTAACTGGGGACTCTAGCAAAGCTGAGTCACAATCTGAAAAGGTTCACCAAGTTATGTGTCTGTGGCATTTATGTATCCGGTGGTAATACTGGAAAACAAAATTCTTAGGGTCACGACCAAGACTCATAAAGTAGCTGTTCAAGAATCAACATACTGAACTAGGAGAATCAATAACACCATCTGAATTCTGAGTTCCTATGGATGCCAATCATTCTGAACTTCAAAGGATAAAATGAGATGCCAAAACTGTTCA
>NC_029786.2:46314535-46318214 GCF_000816755.2 Arachis ipaensis
GTGAATAGAAATATACTAGTCCAGGAACTTAGGCCCTCTATTAATTAGTTCTTCCTTTGTCTCTCTAGCATTAGCCTTCCACCAAATATACTCATTGCTATTTATCTGAAAACAATAAAAAGACATTTAGCATAAAGAAATGCGCCATTTTGTACCAAACCACAAGGGTTCTTAAATCAAAGTCATAAATTCTAGGTACTTGGCAGTGTAAAATCAATTGTAAAAAGCAAAAATTGTACAAATACAGAGCAACACCATGCACTTTTGCGCCAAATAGAAATTGAAAATAGAGAAAATAAAATAGAAGCCTATGCAAATTAATTCCTTAATTTGAAAGCATGATAAGGAGTGAAGCAAAAGACAGATACTAACCAGCAACATTGACAAACTTGACAAAGACATTAAAATAAATGAGGACTAAATTTTAGCAATCATAATTATTTATACTCTAACTTTATCAGAATTGCAAATTGAGCAAGTAATATAATATAATTTGAAATACTAACAACAGAAATAGCAGAAATCACTTCTCCAAAAGAACTTTGTACAACAGTAACAAGGGCGTACCTTGGGACAACTGGGGCAAGAACAAGTGCAGGATTTTGGGAGAATGCACTAGTTTCCAAAATATCAGAATTGCCTGCAGCAGTGATACAAATAAAATTAGGAATCGCTCAGAGTTTCAATCTTTAAAGCTAAACAATATTAACATACTATTCATATGTGAAAATCAAAGAAAGAAAGAAAGGCACAGTTACGGCAACAAAATTGAAGAGTGTAATAGGATTAAGGTTAATAACTCAGTGTAGTACTACAATTAATAGTCAAGACCTAAATGCTGAAGTAGGACATTACCTAAATGTTGATTGAATAACATAAACATTTGGATATATTTTGCACAGATCATGCTGACCAAGCTTTGTGCGGATATGTTGCACGATCAAATCAATGGCAACATGATTATCACCTCCCCGAGGAACGATCACATCAGTATACTTCTTTGATGGTAGAACAAAATCATCAAAGGCAGGCTTAACAAACTTTGCGTACTGCAAAATCAGCATTGTAGGCAATAAGATATAAATCTTAGAAGTGATTGTTCACATTTCATTTGAAAACAAGGATATCCTAACATCCATAGGCTTGTCCAACTAATCTCAATAAATTCTCACAGCATTACAGCTAATACAACCATATCATTTCACTAATTCCTTTAGCCTATTTCACATTAATACATGCATATCCCATTAATTCTATACCTTACTTAGCTTACCCTCTTAGATCAAACTACTCTTCATACATATCAACTGACATAGTCTAGCATATAACTTATCAATCCAAATCTCATGCTTCAAACTTATTAAAAATTATATATAAGAATTCATACACATTATTAGCCTAGGTGCAATTAAACTATGGTTACTGAGAATATTGTTGGCAATACCTGTTCAAGAACAGAGTTTATGTCCCTCCCTCACTCCACTGTGTCACGTCTAATCCTACGAGCTAGTCTAACATCAGCATCTGCAAACAATTGATAGTTAAAGATAAAACAAGAGTTAATAAGGAACAAGGGAAAGCTTTCATACAGTGTAAGAATAATAGATTTTGTATAATGCATAGTGATATTCAAACCTAAGCTGGCAGCCAATCTAATAGGAAAAGTTTCCATTTCAATTTACTTTTTAAAAGCACTTGCATAAATGTGATTCAAAACAAGAGGACGTTAGAGATAGAGATGGAAATTTTTCCCAATAAATTCCCAGTATTTTATAAAAATACATGACATGCGATGGGACATAAAAAACAAACCTGTGTCAACAAAGATCTTCATGTTCATTAAATCCCGGACATCCTGATCATGGAATACAAGAATTCCCTCCAATATAATGACATCAGAAGCATTGACCTAAGCAGAAATTAGAGACGGCAAATCAAAAACCATAAAAAAATACAAATTTATTGCCGCAGCAATTGTCTGATACATTTGAATGCTCATAAAATATAAAATATGGTAAATACTTCAACATGTGCAAAATGTACTTATATTTTGTAGGACCTCATGAACTAAGTTCATCTACTGATGTATGCATGAAGTAAGACTATCAAGGAAACAACAGAAATGTTTTTACATTACCAACAATTAGGACATTACCAATAATTTAGAATGCCACTTAGAAACTTTTCTGAATTTGGCAAAACCAAAATATATACGCATTGAAAAACCTAAGCAATGTGCATTAAGAGATTCAGAATTTCCATTAAGAAAATCATACCCAGAGAAGCTAACGATACTAAAAAGAGAAAAATATTGGTACTGATCATAAGTTCATAATACCAAAATAGCAATGGTGTTTTCTTCAGTGTTCTTTCCCATCCTCAACCTTGCTATGTCTTCTTCTCATTCTTGTTATGTTTCCTCCAATAAGTACTATTACAGTTACAGAAGGAGAAGGACACAACACAAGAAGAAGAACAGTGAGAGTGAGAGGTAGCAGTAGCAGTAGCAGTAGTAGTAGCAGCTCCTCCAATGAAAAGGACAAAAAAGATTCACATTCTAAAAATATTCTGAGCATCAAATTGTTGTATCTGGAAGAAATGGGAACTACACAAATTAAAAGGGAAAAAGGATTATAATCAATAAAGCACAATAGATTGAAGCTATATACTAAGAGAAATGAATAAACAATAAAACCCGGAAGAAATATAAGGTACAAACAATTGATTCATACATTCCAATAACATTATTAATCCTGTCATGCTCTCTCCCTAATTTGTGAAGCTTCCAAATAGCGATCTAGCTCTGCTTGTGGCCTGAAATGACACCAATCAACTACAGTGAGATCAATTAGAGAGTAGAGTAGACCCCTTTATTATTTGTGAAAATAAGATAAAAAGTCCATTTAATCTATCCTTTGCTTGACGCCAAAATTATGATAGTAAAAACATGGAACAATATAAGAACAACAACAACTAATTAGAAGATAGAAAACCTAAAATTAGACCCCAAAACCCCAAAAAATTCACAGAACCAATTGAAAATTAATACATACCTTCTCTATTTCAATTAGCCATTGCAGTTCATCATCACTATCAAAATCATACACACCTTCGAACTGAAAAGTGAGAGCAAGTTAGAGAATGAGTGAGAAAGAGAGGATACAAAATAGAGAATTTACCTGGTGACACGGGGTACTCCCTTCGAGCTCCTTTGCGACGGAACAACAGCCCGACGGTGGCAGAACAGCGAAGGCAACAAGCCCTAGCAATGGTGGTGGAGTTTCAGCAGTGACCGAGCACCCCCTTCTTCTCTACTCCATCGCGTTTTCTCTCTTTTTCGAGCTCTCTTTCACTGGCGCTCGACAACGAAAACAATGGCGGCGGAGCCCTGCGTGAGTGAAGCTGAATGGATACCAAGAGGGCGAAAAAATTTTACTAAGTGTTTATTGGGTGTTTTTATATTAGACAACATGTTTAAAGCGCATCTGAAACATGACAAATAGGCTACGCTTCAAAAGCGTTTTTTTTAATGTAAAAAATGAATCCATAGTTCTTAAGATAAGGCTACGCTTTATAAGTGATTTCTATAATACCTAAAGCTACACTTTTTAAATGATGCCACAATTGTGTATCCTTTTCTCTTATAAAAAGGCAACACGGAAAAAAGCGTAGCCTATTC
>NC_029786.2:46326287-46326604 GCF_000816755.2 Arachis ipaensis
AAATAAGGCAATTATTAGAAAAAAGAACCAAAAAGGAGTTGTTACCACTGCAGTTACTTTTGATTAAATTTCAAGTATCTGTCTGCAACAATTTGGAACTCTTCCATATTTTTCTCAGGGTTAGTTCTTTTTAAAGATCATGGACGCTGCCAAATAGCAATAACAGATTTGGAACATGTAATGCACACAATGCAATAAACCAGAGAAAGTATAAAAGCAAGTGATTCATAAACCTAAGAAACCTAAGAATACAACAGTCTAACTCTAGATACCAATATACCACACAAAAGAAAAGCACCTTAACTTCAATGCTTTGT
>NC_029786.2:46329412-46333600 GCF_000816755.2 Arachis ipaensis
TTGTGTATTTTTCTGTAATTTCAGGTATTTTCTGGCTGAAATTGAGGGACCTGAGCAAAAGTCTGATTCAGAGGCTGAGAAGGGACTGCAGATGCTGTTGGATTCTGAACCTCCTGAACTCGAAGTAGATTTTCTGGAGCTACAGAAGCCCAATTGGCGCGCTCTCAATTGCGTTGGAAAGTAGACATCTTGGGGTTTCCAGCAATATATAATAGTCCATACTTTGCCCGAAATTTGATGGCCCAAACTGGCGTTCTAACGCCCACCAGAGACCATTTTCTGGCGTAAAACGCTAGAACTGGCACCAGAACTGGAGTTAAACGCCCAAACTGGCATCCATGCTGGCGTTTAACTCTAGAAATGGCCAATGCACGTGTAAAGCTCAATGCTCAGTCCAAGCACACATCAAGTGGGCCCCGGAAGTAGATTTTTTAAATACTTCCTCACCTCTCCCTGGAATTAAGTTCATCACCTAAACATAATCTCAAGATAAAATAGAAAATCCATAGCACCAAAATGATAGCCAACAAATAACAGCGGCTAATTGTTTCATAGCATCTGTGAAACCAACCAAAATGCAAGGAAAATTATAAAGCCTCAACTATAGACAATAACCTTTATTCATTCTCTATTAGTCACAAATGTTCCACCTTTCTCAGGATTTTGTGCTGTCAGCTGCACTCCATTCAGAAGAGGACCTATAAAGAGTGATATCTGGTTTCCTTTAAACTCTTTATATATACAAAGCATCCCAATTATACTCAACATAATAAGAGTCATAAACAAATAAACTTTAAAAAAGGGAAAATGATGGAAAAGAAAGTTGTTCTCACCGTTGTGCTAGAGCTTTCAAATCTTCGTGCAGTATTAATGTATAGATGCCTTCCTAGAATATTTACTTGAACCTTTGTATATAAACTAAGTATTGTTGTGGTCCATACTGACAACGCCATTCTTGTAAAACCTAGAGAAAAAGAAAATACAGTATAAAAATACATTGTAATAATGGAATTTCATTGTATCAAAATCTGAAAGAAAATATAGTAAAAAATTCAAATACTCACCATCGGTGTTAGATTTGAAGGGAAGAAAAAGACGCTGAATGAGGATTAGGGTTTGTCCTCGTAAAAGAGGGGAAGAGAAGGGATAGCACGGGAACAATGATGATTGATGACGACGAGAGTGATAGAAGTCCCAAAGGTGTTGATGATGGAATAATGCGGTGGATGAAGGCGCCGAAGAGAAAGGTTTGGAGTGTGAATGGAGAGGAAGATGGCTGTGAAGTTCTCGTTTGGAGTGTGGAGCTCGAGAGGATAGAGGGAGAGTTGGATTTAACTCAATATTTCCGATGGAAAATTTTAAATTACAGACGGATTTTTCGTCTGTAATAATTTAATAAAACGCAACATTTTTGTCTCTCTAATTACAGACAGATTTTCCATCTGTAACCATTTCCCACGAAAAAAATTAATTTTTCCGACAGAATTATCGACGGATTCTCTTTTCTGTCTGTAATTTATGCTAATTCATTTTTTTTATTTTCCGACAAAAAATCCCTCTGAAATTCCGTCTATATTTCCGTGGGATAAAATCCGTCGGAAATATCCGTCTGTAATAACTAGTTTTCTAGTAGTGACTAGTTGAGTATAAATAGCACTTTTTACTATTGTGTTTACATCTAAGTTGGGAACGAGCTTATGCCATTTTTCACATTTGGAGGCTGGCCACACGGCCAAGCCTAGACCTTTTTCTCTTATGTATTTTCCAACGGTGGAGTTTCTACACCTCATAGATTAAGGTGCGGAGCTCTGCTGTTCTTCATGAATTAATGCAAGTACTATTGTTTCTCTTTCAATTCACGCTTACTTCTTCTCCAAGATATACTCTCGTACTTAGTTCAGTTAAGTCAGAATGAAGGGGTGACCCGTGACAATCACCCACTATCTTCGTTACTTGCTAAGCTAAGATCCGCATGCCTGATGATGAGCGGATAATTTATACGCTTTTTGGCATTATATTTAGGTAATTTTTAGTATGTTTTAGTTATTTTTATTATATTTTTATTATTTTTTAAATAAAAATCAAATTTCTGGACTTTACTATGAGTTTGTGTGTTTTTCTGTGATTTCAGATATTTTCTGGCTGAAATTGAGGGACCTGAGCAAAAATCTGATTCAGAAGCTGAAAAAGGACTGCAGATGCTGCTGGATTCTGACCTCCCTGTACTCGAAGTGGATTTTTGGAGTTACAGAAGTCCAATTGGCGCGCTCTCAATTGCGTTAGAAATTAGACATCCTGGGCTTTCCATAAATATATAATAGTCTATACTTTGCTTGAGATTTGATGGCCCAAACCGGCGTTCCAAGTCAGCATAAAAATTCTGGCATCAAAACGCCATAACTAGCATAAAAGCTGGAGTTAAACACTCAAACTGGCACCAAAGCTGGCATTTAACTCCAAGAAAAGTCTCTACATGTGAAAGCTTCAATGCTCAGCCAAAGCAGACACCAAGTGGGCCCGGAAATGGATTTCTGCATCATTTACTCATTTCTGTAAACCCTAGGTTACTAGTTCTCTATAAATAGGACTTTTTACTACTGTATTTGATATACTTTTCATCTTTTGATCTCTTGATCACGCTTTGGGAGGCTGGCCATACGGCCATGCCTAGATCTTTTGTTCGTATGTATTTTCAACGGTGGAGTTTCTACACCCCATAGATTAAGGTGTGGAGCTCTGCTGTTCCTCATTGATTAATGCAAAGTACTATTGTTTTTCTATTCAACTCAAGTCTATTTCTTCTCCAAGATATTCATTCGCACTCAAGAACATGATGAATGTGATGATTATGTGACACTCATCACCATTCTCACCTATGAACGCGTGCCTGACAACCACTTCCATTCTACATGCAAACAAGCTTGAATGTGTATCTCTTGGGTTTCTAATCTAAGATTAGAACCTTCGTGGTATAGGCTAGAATTATTGGCAGCCATTCCTGAGATCCGGAAAGTCTAAACCTTGTCTGTGGTATTCTGAGTAGGATCTGGGAAGGGATGAATGTGATGAGCTTCAAACTCGCGAGTTTTGGGCATAGTGACAGACGCAAAAGGATCAATGGATCCTATTCCAACATGATCGAGAACCAACAGCTGATTAGCTGTGCGGTGACAGCGCATTTGGACCATTTTCACCGAGAGGACAGGCTAGATGAGTTAGATGAATTCAGGCTAGAAGCCTATGAGAGTGCTAAGATATACAAGGAAAGAGCTAAGAGGTGGCATGATAAGAAGATCACAAAGAAGGAATTCAAGCCAGGACAACAAGTGCTCCTATTGGTTACTTTTGTAGGGATTTTCATTGATCTAGGATGATTTTTGTATGATTTTTGTTACAGTTTTTCGCATATTTAATAGGCGAGTAGTTCAAGGAAACAGGAAGGAAGACAACACAGGAAAACTCAATACTACGTATCACAGAAGTTTACCACCACTCAAGGGACGTGTTAAGAGTTTTCAACGAACGAAGAGTTCGGGAATCCACTGGCCAATCATACGTACTTAACTCACACCGAAAACCCAAACTAAACTATACCCTTGTGGTTTGAATTAAGGAACGGTGAAGAAGACTACGTTGTCCAACTGATATACATTTTAGAACAAAGGAATGATTTCCAATACCTTAATTTTGAGCTTTAGTCAATTCATTCACTTATTGGACAAACTAACGAATCTCGATCATAACACGTCCTCCACTCTTACACGAAAATTTACTCCAAAACCACCTTGTGGTTTGAATCTTAGGAAGTAAGAGGGAATTTAACAAAACCACACGTTGTGGTTTGAATCGAGGAACGTTACGTATAGTTAATAAGTTGTAAAAATAACTTTTCCGATACTTTTCTTTTGATGGAGTCCAACCCAACGGAGGGTTGTTCGCGAAGAAATAACAGTAATCGAACTGTAAGAAGTTAAGAAAAGTTCTTCCAACATCCAAGACTTGGAGAAAAAGGAATAGGGTAACAGGAGGGTTTATGTCGAAACGAGACACTGGCAAACGACATTTAACTGAGAAACAACGAAGTAGATCGTTAAGTTATGAGGGTATTCCTTTTTGGAAACAGTGGTTCATGCCCGGTCAGGTGAATCTGAATTCAAACGGTCCCTTCTAGAACTCGGAACTCAATAT
>NC_029786.2:46333625-46348006 GCF_000816755.2 Arachis ipaensis
GAAAAATCACACCCTGGAGGAGCATCTGTCTGGCGTTCAAACGCCAGAACAGAGCATAGTTCTGGCGCTGAACACCCAGAACAAGCATGGTTCTGGCGTTCAACGCCAGAAATGGCAGCAAAGGGGCGTTGAACGCCCAAAATGGGCACCAACCTGGCGCTGAACGCCCAAAGTTGTGTGCAAGGGCATTTTGCATGCCTAAATTGGTGCAGGGATGTAAATGCCTTGACACCCCAAGATCTGTGGACCCCACAGGATCCCCACCTACCTTCACTCACTCTCTTCTCTCTTCTCAATCATCCTCTATTCCCAATAAACACTCATCCCTTCTGTCTTCCATTTACCACTCACACCCATACACCCACTTACCTTCAAAAATTCAACATCTCTTCCCCACCCAATCCCACCCATATGACCGAATACACACAGCCATCCATCTCCTCCATATCCTCTTCTTCTTCTATTCTTTCTTCTTTTTCTCGAGGGCGAGCAACATTCTAAGTTTGGTGTGGTAAAAGCATAGCATTTTTTGTTTTTTCCATAACCATTGATGGCACCTAAGGCCAGAGAAACCTCTAGAAAGAGGAAAGGGAAGACAAAAGCTTCCATCAAGGGTCTATAGCTCAGTGGTAGAACATTTGACTGCAAATCAAGAGATCCCTGAGATACCTCAGGGGATACATTTTCTTCCACACAATTATTGGAAGCAACTAAGGGTGGAACATCAAGAGCACTCCTTCATCCTTCATGAAATCAGAGAAGATCTAAAAGCAATGAAGGAGGAGCAACAAAGACAAGGAAGAGACATAGAAGAGCTCAAGGACATCACTAAGGTGGACTCATTCCTTGTTCTTACTTTCTCTGTTTTTCGTTTTCTATATTATGTGCTTATCTGTGTTTGTGTCTTCATTACATGATCATTAGTAGTAGTAAAGTTGTCTTAAAGTTATAAATGTCCTATGAATCCATCACCTCTCTTAAAAGAAAAATGTTTTAAATCTAAAGAACAAGAAGTACATGAGTTCCGAATTTATCCTTGAACTTAGTTTAATTATATTGATGTGGTGACAATGCTTCTTGTTTTCTGAATGTATGCTTGAATAGTGCATATGTCTTTTGAAGTTGTTGTTTAAGAATGTTAAATATGTTGGCTCTTAAAAGAATGATGACTAGGAGACATGTTATTTGATAATCTGAAAAATCATAAAAAAATAATTCTTGAAGCAAGAAAAAGCAGCAAAGAACAAAGCTTGCAGAAAAAAAAATAGGCGAAAAAAAAAATATAGAAAGAAAAAGAAAAAGCAAGCAGAAAAAGCCAAAAGCTCTTAAAACCAAGAGGCAAGAGCAAAAAGCCAATAACCCTTAAAACCAAAAGGCAAGGGCAAATAAAAAGGATCCCAAGGCTTTGAGCATCAGTGGATAGGAGGACCTAAAGGAATAAAATCCTGGTCTAAGCGGCTAAACCAAGCTGTCCCTAACCATGTGCTTGTGGCGTGTAGGTGTCAAGTGAAAACTTGAGACTGAGCGGTTAAAGTCAAGGTCCAAAGCAAAAAAAGAGTGTGCTTAAGAACCCTGGACACCTCTAATTGGGGACTTTAGCAAAGCTGAGTCACAATCTGAAAGGGTTCACCCAACTATGTGTCTGTGGCATTTATGTATCCGGTGGTAATACTGGAAAACAAAGTGCTTAGGGCCACGGCCAAGACTCATAAAGAAGCTGTGTTCAAGAATCATCATACTGAACTAAGAGAGTCAATAACACTATTCGAAATCTGAGGTTCCTATAGATGCCAATCATTCTGAACCTCAATGGATAAAGTGAGATGCCAAAACTATTCAAGAGGCAAAAAGCTATAAGTCCCGCTCATATGATTGAAGCTCTGTTTCATTGATAGTTTGGAATTTATAGTATATTCTATTCTTTTTATCATATTTTGATTTTCAGTTGCTTGGGGACAAGCAACAATTTAAGTTTGGTGTTGTGATGAGCGGATAATTTATACGCTTTTTGACATTATTTTTAGTATGTTTTTAGTAGGATCTAGTTACTTTTAGGGATGTTTTTAATAGATTTTGTGTTAAATTCAGATTTCTGGACTTTACTATGAGTTTGTGTGTTTTTCTGTGATTTCAGGTATTTTCTGGCTGAAATTGAGGGACTTGAGCAGAAATCAGATTCAGAGGTTGAAAAAGGACTGCTGATGCTGTTGGATTCTGACCTCCCTGCACTCAAAGTAGATTTTCTGGAGCTACAGAACTCGAAATGGCGCGCTTCCAATTGCGTTGGAAAGTAGACATCCAGGGATTTCTAGAAATATATAATAGTCCATACTTTGGCCAAGAATTGACGACGTAAACTGGCGTTCAACGCCAGCCTTCTACCCAAATCTGGCGTCCAGCGCCAGAAAAGGATCCAAAACCAGAGTTGAATGCCCAAACTGGCACAAAAACTGGCGTTCAACTCCACAAATGGCCTCTGCACGTGCAACACTTAAGCTCAGCCCAAACACACACCAAGTGGGCCCCGGAAGTGGATTTATACATCAAATACTTACTCATGTAAACCCTAGTAGCTAAGTTTATTATAAATAGGACCTCTTACTATTGTATTTGACATCTTTGGATTACCTTATGATCCTTTGATCACGTTTTAGGGGGCTGGCCATCTCGGCCATGCCTGGAATTTCACTTATGTATTTTTAACGGTAGAGTTTCTACACTCCATAGATTAAGGTGTGGAGCTCTACTGTTCCTCAAAGATTAATGCAAAGTACTACTGTTTTCTATTCAATTCTTCTTATTTCGCTTCTAAGATATCCATTCGCACCCAAGAACGTGATGAAGGTGATGATTATGTGTGACGCTCATCATCCTTCTCCCTTATGAATGCGTGCCTGACAAACACTTCTGTTCTACATGAAATAAGCTAGAATGAGTATCTCTTAGATCTCCTAACCAGAATCTCCGTGGCGGATTTACAAGGTGACCATAGCTTGCTTCATACCAACAATCTCCGTGGGATTCGACCCTTACTCACGTAAGGTATTACTTGGACGACCCAGTGCACTTGCTGGTTAGTTGTATCGAAGTTGTGACAATTATGAATTAAGATCAGAGCACCAAGCTTTGGAGCCATTACCAGGATTTGTTCGAACCTGGACATCACAATTTCGTGCACCAGAACTGCAAACCAATAGGTTGTATCTACACTTAACTCTTACTGTTGAAAAATGCTTTGACTTGTGTCTTGCTAAAGTGTTCATCTAGTACAAGTAGAATCACTCTTAAAATAAGTAAGCTGGCCTATATGTGTGCTTGTGTGTTTACTTTCACTGAACAAAAAGCATGCTTTGTCCCCTGCATTTTCAATTCAATAAAAGAAATGTTTGAATGTGAAGTGAGATAGTTCTCTGTTAGACAGAATTACAATGAAAGTAAGTGGTGGTATGAATGTGTTTGCCTCAAACTTTAGCTCAAACTTTCGGATAAGTGAAAACACACCAGGGAACAAAAAGCTTGAGCAAAAGTTTGCCTCAAACTTTAGCTCAAACTTTTTGGCAAACGTTGGCATCACAAATCAACACCCTGGAGAGAAAAAGTTTGCGCCAACGTTTGTCTCAAACTTTTTGGCAAACGTTGGCGCCATCAACAACACACCCTGGAGACAAAAAGTTTGCGCCAACGTTTGCCTCAAACTTTTTGGCAAACGTTGGCGCCATGAGTGTGCATAAGGGGGCTAACGTTTGAGCAAAAGTTTGACCCCAAACTTTAGCTCAAACGTTAGTAGCAGCAAGAATGGGGTTGCTGATGTGAAAAGTTTGAGTAAAAGTTTGCCTCAAACTTTTACTCAAGCTTTTATAACTCCCAACCCGGTTCACATCGGTTCTCTCTCCAACTCCAAGAGCAATCAACCAAGGCCTCTATCAACCAAATTCTATCAAGAGCAAAGGCCCAATTCAAGGCTTGAAGACCATTTGAAGAAAGTGTATAAATAGCTTAAGATTTAAGTTTTGGGGAGGCTTTTCTTTCGGTTTGGATTTAGTAGTTTTGTAGAAAGCTTTCCTTTAGTTTTTGGTAGGTAGTTTTCGGAGAGCTTTTGGTGTGGAGTGATTTTGAGTTTCTAAGTCTCAGGGAAGGAGAATTGAATTCCCTTCCTCTTAGTTTTCTTGCTTTCAATTTCATTTACATTGGCTTTGATCTTGGGTTGGAGAATTAAAGAAATTCTGTTTCAATCTCATCCTGAGATCTCTCTGTTTACTTACTGCACAATTGAATTTCAGTTTCTATTAATTGCTTCTTCTACTACTTTCTCTGCAATTTACATTTCCTTTGCAATTGCTCTTGTTGGATCTAGGAAGGCATTGAGATCTAGACTTGGTTATCTAGTCTCTTGGGTCCTGAGATCTGGAGTTTTCATTTTAATTTCTCTGTTGAACGCTTCTTCAAGCAATTTACGTTTCCAGTTGAGATCCGTTTCATTTTAACTCCTCTTTTGCTTATCTACTTGTTGAGATTTACTTTTCTCTGTTTAATTTCTGCAAATCCTATTCCCAATCCCCTTTACAATTCAAGCCATTTACATTTCTTGCACTTTAAGATTCTGCAATTTACATTTCTTGCGATCTAAGTTTCTGCAATTTATATTACTTGCACTTTAAGATTCAGCTTATTTACTTTCTTTTCTCTTTAATTTCATGCGAATTACCCATTTCCTTTATTTTCCATGAAATTTAAATTCTGCAAATCACAAATCTCTCAACCAAATCTTGATTCGCTTGACTAAATCAACCACTGAACTAAAATTGCTCAATCCTTCAATCCCTGTGGGATCGACCTCACTCCCGTGAGTTATTATTACTTGATGCGACCCGGTGCACTTGCCGGTGAGTTTTGTGTCGGATCGTTTTCCGCACATCAATAGGGACTAACTAGTCTGACAAAATTAAATATCAAGGGACAGAAAGAGTATTTTTTTTTGAGGCCTCGTAGTCCTTCGAAAAAATGATCAAGGGTAGAGTTGGGTATTCACTCAAAATTAAATAGTGTGTTTGGTTTGAGAAAATATCTTTAATTTTTTTAAAAATAATTTTTATTTTTTAACTTTTTGAAAATATATTTGTTTTGATATATTGTTTTCTATTTAAAAAAAAACTAAAAATATTTAAAATATGTTTGGTTTGCATATTTTTCAATAATAAAAAATAAAACAAAATTTCTATTAGTTTTTTTATAGGTTGTAGAGAACAACAATGATTTTTAATTGTAATCATGAAAAATCACTATCAAGTTGAACTTCTCTTTCGTTTGGAATGTATTTAACAATATGTGCCTTCTATTTCTGAAAGCAAGAATTATAAATGTAGAGTCACCATTAGCATAATTTTTTTTTTTTGACATAGTCTTAGGCTAGAGAAACTAACCTAGGCCACACAGAACCCAGCCCGATTCACAATCGAACCCACAAATTAACCCACCAACACAATTAGAATCCAATTCCTCTCTTCCTCACTCTCAGTCTCTGAATAACGCCAATGCTACCGGAGCTTTTCCTCAAGTATCAAGAGGATTGTTGCATGGAGCCGAGACCAAGTTCCTCCATCCTTGCCGATGGCTAAGACCCGAATTCGATGATACAACCTGTATAAGCCCATTGTTGCCGCCATTCGCAGATGCTGCATGATGAGCGGATATTTTATACGCTTTTTGCCATCATTTTCATATGGTTTTTAGTATGTTTTGTTTAAGTTTTATTAAGTTTTCATAGGTTTTAGTGAAAAATTCACATTTTTGGATTCTACTTTGATTTTTTTGTTTTTATGCAATTTCAGGTATTTTCTGGCTGAAATTGAGGAGTTGGAACAAAAGTCTGATTCAGAGATAGAGAAAGTGCTGCAGATGCTGTCCGGATCTGACCTCCTTGCACTCAAAAGAGCTTTTCTAGAGCTACGGAAGTCCAAATGGAGTGTTCTCAACGGCTATGGAAAGCTAACATCCAAAGCTTTCCAGCAATGTATAATAGTTTATACTTTTCTTCAGATCTAAAGGCCCAAAACTGGTGTTTAACGCCAGCCTCCTGTCCTATTTTGGCATCCAACGCCCAAAGGAGAAGAGACTAGCGTCCAACGCCCAAAAAGGACCCCCTAACCAGCGTTCAACACCCAAGGAGCCTTCTAGCACGTGGATCTCAATCAAGCTTAGCCCAAACACTCACCAAGTGGGCTCCAGAAGTGGATTTTTGCACTAAAAGACTGTTTTACCATTCTTATATAATCCTTAGTCATTAGTCTAGTATTTATTTGAGAACTTTTACAATCTTAGAAAACCTTTTGACACTTTACATTTTTATGATTGTATTTTCTATCAGTATAAGTTTCTAAACCTCCTACGTTGAGGGGAGGAGCTCTGTTGAGTTTTATGGATTAATAAAGTACTACTATTCTATCTTCAATCCGTATTTGATTCTCTATTCTAAGATGTATCTTTGTTTTTCATCAAAATGAATGCGTTGAACTGGCACAAGGTTATCTCATTCTACATGGGTTCAGAGTGAGTCTTTTATCGGACAATGATGAACCGCTAGCTTGATTATACATCTCTTAGACGGCTCACGCACGACTTCTCGAAACATCAGTTCAGCCGAGGTACGGGGAGATTAGAGTCTTTGTGGTAAAGGCTAGAACCAACGGCGTAGCATTCTCTGATCCGGAAGATTCGACCTTGTCTGTGGCGTTTTGAGTAGGATCACTAAGGAGAATGGACTGCAGGAGCTTCACCCTCAATCAGACTTGATCCGCACTAACCCTGGGGTTCAGATCTAGAGAAGCATTGGTGACCTCTCAAGAAAGGCGTTGGTCACATACAGCCTGCCATAGAAGAAATCATTCATAGTTGAAGAAGACAGTAAGACCGGAGTAATCCAGAAGAACAAAGCATTTCCAAGCCTTAACCATCTTCTTATCATTGCTTTCACCATCAATTGGGTAACGTTTTATTTATTTTCTTTTTATGCTCTCTAAACAAAAAATCAACTTTTCTATCCACTTGACTAAGATCTACAAGATAACCATAGCTTGGTTCAAATCACAATTCTCATGGGATCGACCCTGACTCACCTCAGGTATTACATGAACGACCCAGTGCACTTGCTGGTTCAGTTGTACGGAGTGTAAGAATCTGTGCACCAAGTTTTAGCACCGTTGCCGGGAATTATTCGAGTTTGGACAACTAACGGATTATTTTATTACTTAGATTAGGTATTGTTTTTAATTTTGTTTGGGTCTTTTATTTTCCTCTTCTTTTTCGAAAAAAAAATTTCAAAAATCTTTTCTTTTCTTTATCAATCTTGATCTTTGGTTTGAATCTTTTGTTCTTGTTCTTGTTGGATTTTCGAATTTCTTGAGTCTTTTTCTAAAAATTTTCAAAAATAGTATCTTTTGTTTGAGTCTTGTGTCAATCTTTAAGTTTGGTGTCTTCTTGAGTCTTTTCTTTTTAAATTTTCAAAAATTGTGTCTTTGGTTTTCAAAATTTTTAAGTTTGGTGTCCTTTGCATGTTCTTATTTTCTTTGAATTCTTTGAGTTTTATTTTTGGTGTTCTTCTTGATCTTCAAAGTGTTCTTGTATTTCTTTTTGTTTAGATCTTAAATTTTTTTAGTTTGGTGTCCCTTTGTGTTTTTCCTTGCAAATTTCGAATTCTAGGTGTCTTAGATCTAAAAATTTTAAGTTTGGTGTCGTTTAGTTGTTTTTCTCTTTCTTCATTAATTCAAAAAAAAAAAAAATATCTTTTCTATATTTTTTTTATCTTAATTTTCGAAAATATAAAAAAATATTTCAAAATTTAAATTTCAAAATTATTATCTTATCTTATCTTAGTTTTAAATATCAAATTCAAATCTTTTTCAAAATCAAATCTTTTCAAAAATCATATATTTTTCAAATTGCTATTTTATCTTTCTTGTCTTTCTTTAAAATTATAAAATCTTATCTTATCTTATTTCAAATTTCAAAATCAAATCTTTTTCAAATATCAAATTTTAAATCTTATTTTTTTCAAATCTTTTTCAAATTCTTATCTTATCTTTTCTAATTTCAAATTTTAAATTCAAATATTTTTTTATCTTTTCAATCTCTATCTTATCTTTTCTAAATTTCAAATTTTAAATTCAAGTCTTTTCTAATCTTCTTTCTTATTTTATTTTTAAATATTTCTTAATTATTTACTTGTTTTTTTTCTTCTTTTTCAAAACTTCCTAACTAACTCTTCTCTCTTCTAATTTTCAAAAAAATCTTCTCTCTTTCTCTCTCTCTTATTTTTGAAAATACATTTTTAATTTTTAAATCTTTTTAGTTAATTAGTTTATTTTCGAATTTAAAATAAAATAAAAACAAAAAATATTTTTTCTTTTTACTTCTGACTTTCGAATTCTTCTTACCTTTTATTCGAACTCTTCTTCTCTCTTCTCTATCTTCATTCTTCTTTTCTTTCTTCTTGACATCTCACAGGGAGTCCTCTGTTCTTGAACAAAGAGCTCCCATTCTTCTTCTCTCTTATTTTTCTTTTCTTATTTATGACCAGGAATAGGGATAAAGAACCACTCTTTAATCTTGATCCTAAACTTGAGAAAACTCTAAGGAAGCGTTTACAACAAGTTAAAGTATAACTCTCAGGAAGAAACCTCTCAGAAAATTTCGAACAAGAAGCTGAAGGCATGGCAGCCGAGCCTAATCATGAAGGAGAGGCAAGAAAGGTTCTTGGTGACTACACCATACCTACCTCTGACTTCTATGGAAGAAGTATCTCCATACCTTCCATTAGAGCTAACAACTTTGAGCTTAAGCCTCCGTTAGTTTCTCTTCTGCAACAGAATTACAAATTTCATGGACTTCCACTGGAAGATCCACATTAGTTCCTATCTGAATTTTTGCAGATCTGTGATACTGTTAAGACTAATGGAGTGGATCTTGAGGTCTACAGACTGATGCTTTTTCCTTTTGCTGTTAGAGATAGAGCTAAAATATTGTTGGGTTCTAAACCAAAAGGAGCCTAGACTCTTGGAAAAAGTTGGTTAATGCTTTCTTGGCCAAATTCTTTCCTCCTCAAAGAATGAGCAAAATCAAAGTGGAAGCTCAAACCTTCAGACAAAAAAGAAGGTGAATCCCTCTATGAAACTTGGGAAAGATACAAGCAACTGATCAGGAGGTGTCCTCCTAACATGCTCTCAGAATGGTCTATCCTAGGTATCTTCTCTGATGGTCTTTCTGAGATGTCTAAAATATCATTAGACAGTTCTGTTGGTGGATCACTCCACTTGAAGAAAATGCTTGAAGAGGTAAGAGAACTCATTGAGATAGTTGCAAACAACCAATTCATGTACACTTCTGAGAAAAACCCTGTGAACAATGGGGTAGCTCAGAAGAAAGGAGTTCTTGAAGTTGACATGCTGATTGCACTATTGGCTCAGAACAAGATCTTGACCCAACAGGTCAACATGATCTCTCAGCATTTAACTGGAATGCAAGCTGCAGCTGGCAGCAATCAATTGAAGAAGCTTCTTCTGAAAGAGAAGCCTATGATCCTAATCAACCCACCATGGAAGAGGCGAATTACATGGGAGAACCCTATGAAAACACCTACAATCCCTCATAGAGGAATCATTCTAACCTCTCATGGAAGGATCAACAGAAGCCTCAGCAAGGCTTCAACAACAATCAAGGTGGAAGGAACCAAAATAGGTTCAACAACAGACCACCATTCCTTTATTCTTAATGGAATATAGAGACTCCTAAGTGGAGCCTTTTTGACTTAGTCATTCTAGTCTCCAGCCTCTCTAAGACCACTCATAGTTTCATAACTGAAACGAGATCCTCCATTAAAAATTTGGAGATACAAATTGGTCAGCTGAGTAAGAGGATCCCTGAGACTCCTCCTGACACTCTCACTAGTAACACTGAAGTAAACCCAAGAGAAGAGTGCAAGGCCATCACCATAGAGGCTAAGGCCGAATCTGGAGAGACTGGGATGGCGTTGAACGCCAGTGAAGAACATCTCACTCGGCATTTAACGCCCAAGCTGGCATAGAAGCTGGTGTTGAACGCCAGTGAGAAATACCTCACTGGACATTCAATGCCCAAACATGCATCAGAGCTGGCATTGAACGCCAGTGAGGGCGCTCAATGCCCAAAATGGCACTAGGACTCACGTTGAACGCTAGGAAGGAGGTCCCTCCTTGGCAAAGAAATTGGCGTTGAATGCCAGTGAAGGGATGCATGATGGGCGTTCAACGCCCAAAGAACCACCAGAACTAGCGTTGAACGCTAGTAAAGGCATACCTACTGAGTGTTCAGCACCCACTGAAGAAATTCTTATCCAAGAATTAAAGAAAGCTAAGGCTCATATAGAGACCATAGAGGTTCCCTTGCATGCACTCCTGCAGTGCATGAGTTCTGATGAATACTCATCCTTTGATGAGGATGAGGAAACTAGGGAAGAGCAAGTTGCTCGGTACCTAGGAGCTCTCATGAAGCTGAATGCCAAGCTGTTTGGTACAAAGCATTTGGAGGAAGAACCTCCACTGCTTACCAAAGAACTCAATACTTTGGTTCATCAGAAGCTACCTCAGAAGCTTCCAGATCCCGGACGTTTCCTAATCCCTTGCACCATAGGCACCATGACCTTTGAGAAGGTTCTGTGTGACCTAGGGTCAAGTATAAACCTCATGCCACTCTCTATAATGGAGAAGTTGGGAATCTTTGAGGTACAAGCTGCAAACATCTCACTAGAGATGGCAGAGAAATCAATAAAGACAGCATATGGCTTAGTAGAGGATGTATTGGTGAAGGTTGAAAACCTTTACATCCCTGCAAACTTTATTATCTTAGATATTGGGGAAGATGACGATGAACCCATTATCCTTAGAAGACCTTTCCTAGCCACTGCCAATGCTATCATTAATGTAGCAAAGGGAGAACTGATTCTACAACTAGGGGAGGATCACATCTTGTTCAAGATGCCTCACTCCAACTCTCCCTCTCAAAAAAGAGAGATAACTGTGCAACACTTAGTGTTCCAACCATCTCTTTCAGTGCAAAGCTTTACTAAGTCCCCAAACACCAATCCTAGGTTTGGTGTTGGGCAGCCATCAACAAGCACTGAGAACAAAGGTACTAAGAAGAAAGTACCTAAAGGCTGGAGGGACAAGAAAGTCCCCATGAAGGCCTCTCAGCATGAGAGTTGTCTTCTCTAAGAAGCCAGTCATACCACATACAGTTAGTCGTGTCCTATCTCTAGAGCATGTGGAGCTCATTCATGAGAAAACATGAAGAAAGTTCACTGTAAGGGGCAAAATTCTGAGCCCATATCCATCTCCGTAAGGAGCTAGCTGTCAAGCTAGTGACGTTAAAGAAGTTCTTGTTGGGAGACAACCCAACTATAGTTATTGTTTATGTTTTTCTTTGAATTTATTTTCTTTAAGTTATTTCTTTAGGTTCATGATCATGTGAAGCAGTTAGAACAGAGTCAGAAAGGTTCAGCAATGAAAACAGAACACTCTGGATGGAGTTCCTTACTGGCATTGAATGCTAGCCAGGGAGCACTGGCTAGGCGATCAACGCCCAAATTGGCAGACTTGCTGGCGTTGAACGCCAGCCAAGGGCATAGCCTGGGCGTTCAACTCCCCAAATGGCAGCAAAGCTAGCGTTGAATGCCAGCCAAGAGCATACTGCTGGGCGTTTGATAAACCCCAATTTTGTGGTTTATCTTGTGCTTAATTTGGGGAATTTTATCACATTTTCTCACATTTATTCAATGAAATAGCATGGTTTTGCAGTTCTCCCTTGGTTTGTGCTTAAATGTGAAAACATGCTTTTTAGGCCCTTAAATTGGTGATTTTAACTCTCTTTAATTTTATTAGATGCCTTGATGTGTTTGTTGAGTGATTTCAGGTTCATAAGGCAAGTATTGGATGGAAGAAGTGAGGAGAAAAGCATGCAAAGTGGGAGAACTCATGAAGAAATGAAGGAACCGTAAAGCTGTCAAGCCTGACCTCTTCGCACTCAATCGACCATAACTTGAGCTACAGAGGTCCAAATGAGGCGGTTCTAGTTGCGTTGAAAAGCTGCTCAATTTAAGTGATTTATTCAATCCTTCACCCATTTATTAATGTAAATTGCATGGTTTTACTTTTCCTTCTTTATTATGTGATATATGTGAAAAACATATTTCCTATGCTTTAAAAAATATTAATTTTAATTACCCTTTATTACCATTCGATGCCGTGATTTGTGTGTTAAGTATTTTCAGATCTCCTAAGGCAGGAATGACTTAGAGGATAGAAAGGAAACATACAAAAATGGAAGGAAAGCACAAAAATGGAGTTTTGAAGAAAAGGGCAGCGACGCGAACGCATGGACGACGCGGCCGCGTGCCTAGCGCGAAAAGGCAGCGACGCAAACGCGTGACTGACGCGGAAGCGTGCCTTGAGCAGAACGCAAATGACGCGTACGCATGACCGAAGCGAACGCGTGACAAGGAAAACTCCCAAATGACGCGACCGCGTGACCCACGCGGACGCGTGACAGACGCCACGCACCAGAATCTACAGAAAACGCCCCCAGCGATTTCTGGACCCTTTTTCGGCCCAATTCTGAATCCAGAAACTCAGAATATAAGCTAGAGAATGGAGGAATCAAGGGAGCTCTCGAACAATTCACTTTTCATAATTTAAATGTAGTTTTTAGAGAGAGAAGTTCTCTCCTCTCTCTTAGGTTTTAGGATTAGGATTCCTCTTAAAGGATTTAGGATTTCAACTCTTTATCAGGTTCAATATTTCTTTTATATTTTTATTTATTCTAATGCTTTTATTCGTATCTGACTTATGTTACCAAATTGGCCTATGAATTCTTTATGTTTAGATTGATTTTCTTTTATTAATGTAATCGAGGTATTTCAGATTTATGATTTATATTTAGCTTTTTATATTCTTGGCTTTAATTGATTAATTGGAGACTCTTTAGTTATCAAACTTATCGTGGTTGTTAATTGTTATCTCTGCTAATTGAATTCAATTCCACTAACTCTAGTCTTTCCTTAGGAGTTGGCTAGGACTTGGGGATCTAACTAATTAGTCCAGTTGACTTTCCTTTGCTTTAGAAAATGTTAACTAAGTGGGATTAAAACTCAATTCTCATCACCATCGATAAGGATAACTAGGATAGGACTTCTAAATTTTCGTACCTTGCCAAGAGTTTTATCAGTTATTAGTTTATTAATTCCTGCAATTTATTTCCCTTGCTCAAACCTTTTAAAACCCAAAAACACTGTTTTTCATAGCTAGTAATAAGTCATACCTCCCTGCAATTCCTTGAGAAGACGACCCGAGGTTTAAATACTTCGGTTTATAAATTTTATAGGGTTTGTTACTTATGACAACCAAACATTTGTACGAAAGGATTTTCTGTTGGTTTAGAAGCTATACTTACAACGTGATCATATAATTGTGAATTTCTTTACCGATAGGAAATCCAGTTCGTCAGACGACTCAGAGTCTAAATACTTCAGTTAATTCTTATTGGGGTTTGCACTTGTGACAAAACCAAATTTAATTTGATTCGAGGATTGACTATTGCTTTGGACTATACTAACAACAGAATTATTTTGTGGAATTCCGAACCGGTATAAATCCTTGTATTAAATCAAAATGGCGCCGTTGCCGGGGAGTTGCAATGGTACTATGTTATTGGCTATTGTGAATATGTGAATATGTTTACCTTTTGTTTTGTATGTTAGTTTTTGTTAGGCTTAGGATTTGTTGCTTATTTTGTTAGCTTTTGTTTTTATTTACTATTATGAATTCTCATCCCATTGGCTATGAGTTTGGTTACAACTATGTTGTAGGGAATAGAAGCTTCAATGGGGATGTGCATCAAGGATTTGGGAATCAAAGATGGGAGGAGCCTCAAGGGATTGATCAACCTTATTGGCAACAACCCCCTCCAGTTTCTTATGGGTATAATTCTAATCCTAATACATATCAATCTAACAGATGTGGTGACCCTTATTGTGATTGTCAACAACCACCACCACATGCCTATGAACCACCCCTCAACATGACTTTGAACCACCTTACTCACAAGCCTCCTACCACCAAACACCTCACTATGACCATAATCCTTATCCACCATACCAACTACCTTATGAACCATACATGGAACCACCACCATTCTAACACAATTACTCTCAAGAACCACCTCAATATACACCACCTCCATACCCTTACTAAGATGAACCAACTTCCAAGTATGAAACTTCCCTCCCAAACAATGAACCTTTTTTTTCCACACCACCTCCGATGGATGATTCTCTCCAAGAATGTGTTAGTTCTTACATT
>NC_029786.2:46349282-46350947 GCF_000816755.2 Arachis ipaensis
TTCTACACCACCTCCAATGGATGATTCTCTCCAAGAATGTGTTAGTTCTTACATTCGAAGGAAAGAAGAGAACCAAAAGGAGTTCAAGGAGTTAGAAGCTTACAAAAACCAGAGAGTTGTGCCAAAGTGTCGCCTATTCTGAGCCCGCGACCACGCGTAAGCGTGCATGACGCGTATGCATCGGTCGCCATCTTTATATCCACGCGTATGCATGCTATGCGCGTACGCGTCGCTTGTCCCGCCTGCCCACCCGCGTGCACGTGTGCATGACGCGTACGCGTCACCCTCCGCGCCCTGTTTTTCCCTGTTCTGCCCTATTTTCTTTCTCCCTTCTTCTCTTCTTTTCCTTCTAGTTTCTTCCTCTTTCTTTCTCTTCTTTTCTCCTTTCTTACTTTCTTTCCCTTCGTCTTTTCTTTTCAAAATTTCACTTTTTATTTTTCTTATTTTCATTTTCTTCTATATGTTGCAGTTGCATATTATCACCCATTACATTTTAATTTTGTTTTTATAGCTTGTTCTTGTTTTCTTTTCTAAGTTCTTGTTTTAATAATGGTGTTGGATTCTTATATTCAATTGTTGAGGATTTCTTGGTTAATCTTGGTGCTTTGTGACTTGTTTGACATTAATTGTAATATTTGCTCTACACACAAGATTAGTGCTTTAGTCCTTCCTAACTCATCATCCCTTGTTTTTATACATTGTTGTCATTGTGTTAGGATAGGGCCAAATACTCTCATGCTTATCACTACTCTTGTTTGTGTTAATTATTGATTAAGCTTGATGCAACATGCTCTTCATGTCATGTACCCATGCTTTAACTTGTTCTTGTATCAAGTATTAGTTGATATGCCATTTGCCTATATTGCCTTCTCACTTACATGCGTAGCTAACATGTAGTGAGGACCCTATTCTTATTTGCCATTAGCCCCCGCCTATGTCCTATTTGCTTTAATGTCTTTGTTATAGGCTTAATTTTCTTTATTTTTCCTTCCTTTTAGGTTGGCCACCAAGAAGAAAAGGATTGGAAAGGCTTCTAAATGGGGCAACAAACAAGTTCACCCGTACAACCTTTTGAAGGAGCTCATCAATTGTAGCAACCCATCCACCTTGCTCTTCTTTGCATGCACCGAGGACGGTGCAAATTTCTAAGTGTGGGGAGGTCGTCCAACCGACTTCCATGGGTAACAACATCCTTTTCAACACCAATTTTTAATTTTTGTCTTTGTTAGATTAGTTGTTGCATTGCATGATAGATTGAATGTTAGTTAGAATTTGTACATATTTTTACCACTTCCTTTTTATGTTAGGACTACTTGGTTAGGGTGATGATTTCTTTTCCAAGAAAAAAAAAACTGTTTTTAGGGCACCCCACCAATTTGAAAAAAATTTTATTGTTGAACTTGCTTGAAGAACTTATTTTGGAACATGGTTTTTGAGTTAAGAACACAAGCATGTGAGTTTTGAGCCCAATTGTGTGGTTACATCACATAACCACTTATTTTCATTCTTGTGTGCATTGTTCTCTTTTTGTGATTGTAATCTTTGATTTGTTTGATTCTTTATGTCCATTATTCCATGTATACATGCATTTATACGATTGAGGCCATCATTTCATTTAGCTCACTTACCCAAATAGCCTACCTTTCATCAACCATTGTTAGCCAA
>NC_029786.2:46351512-46364506 GCF_000816755.2 Arachis ipaensis
AGATAGATTGCATATAGATAGGTTGCATGTAGTTAGTTTGCATTGAATAAATGTTGATACCCCTTTGCTTATTTCTTGATTTTATCATGAGGACATGCTTAGTTTAAGTGTGGGAAGATTTGATAAACCCCAATTTTGTGGTTAATCTTGTGCTTAATTTGGAGGATTTTATCACATTTTCTCACATTTATTCAATGAAATAGCATGGTTTTGCAATTCTCCCTTGGTTTGTGCTTAAATGTGAAAACATGCTTTTTAGGCCCTTAAATTGGTGATTTTAACTCACTTTAATTCTATTCGATGCCTTGATGTGTTTGTTGAGTGATTTCAGGTTCATAAGGCAAGTATTGGATGGAAGAAGTGAGGAGAAAAGCATGCAAAGTGGGAGAACTCATGAAGAAATGAAGGAACCGTAAAGCTGTCAAGCCTGACCTCTTCGCACTCAATCGACCATAACTTGAGCTACAAAGATCCAAATGAGGCGGTTCTAGTTGCGTTGAAAAGCTAACATTTGGGGCTTCGAAATGATATAAAATTTGCCATATGTTGTTTCAAGTATATGGGCGCACACGCGCCATGTACGCGTGCGCACCGATGCTGCTCGTGGCCCACTAAAGATGAAATCGCTGGGGGCGATTTCTGAAGCACTTTGGGCCCAACCCAACTCATTTCTGATGCTATTTCATATAGAATTCAAGCTTGGGCAAGGGAGGAGCAATTGTTTGAAGTGTTAGCATCATGTAGTTTAGTTTCTAGAGAGAGAAGCTCCCTCTTCTCTCTAGAATTAGGGTTCTTAGGTTTAAAGCGTACGCGTGGCAAGGAAAATCTCCAAATGACGCGCACGCGTAACCCACACATACGCGTGACATACGCCATGTGCAGAAAGCTGCAGAATTCGCCTCCAGCGATTTCTGGATCCTTTTTCGGCCCAAATCCAAGCCCAGAAACACAGAATAGAGGTTAGAGAATGAGGGAATCAGAGCATTCATTCAACATTCATTCATTACAAACAATTTTAGGTTTTAGATGTAGTTTTCTAGAGAGAGAGGCTCTCTCTTCTCTCTTAGGTTTTAGGATTAGGATTTCTCTTAGTTTATGGTTCACTCCTTCTCAATTCCAGGTTCAATGTTCCTTTAAATTAGTTTCTCTTTTACTTTTATTTACTCTATTACTTTAGTTGCTGTATTTCACTTGCTAATTACTTATGTTGCCAAATTGGCTTATGAACTCTTCATGTTAGATTTGAATTTCTTTTTAATATAATTTGAGGTATTTTAGATTTATGATTGCTTTCTTTAATTTATGTTATTGATGCTTCCAATTAATCTTCTCATGGTCAAGGCATTTTTATTCGAATAGATTTTTTCCCCTTTTGGCTTTGGTTGAGTAATTGGTGACACTTGAGTTATCAAACTCAGCTGTTGATTGAAAATTGGAAATTGCTAATTGATTTGGATCCCTCTAAAGCTAGTCTTTCCATAGGAGTTGACTAGGACTTGAGGAATCCAATTGATTAGTCCACTTGACTTTCCTTTATTTAGTAAGGGTTAACTAAGTGGGAGCAATAACAATTCTCATCGCACCTGATAAGGATAACTAGGATGGGATTTCCAGTTCTCATACCTTGCCAAGAGTTTTTCTAGTTATTAATTTAATTTCCTTGCTAATTTATTTCCTTCTTCTTTATTTCAAAAACCCCAAAAAGATACTTTTCCATAACCAATAATAAATCATACTTTCTTGCAATTCCTTGAGAGACGACCCGAGGTTTAAATACTTCGGTTATAAATTTTATTGGGTTTGCTTTAGTGACAACCAAAACTTTTTGTACGAAAGGATTCTCTGTTGGTTTAGAAACTATACTTACAACGAGAATTTATCTGTAAAATTCTTTACTAGCAGAAATCCGTTCGTCATAGGGTTTAGGAATCTATGTTTTTTGTCTACTTCATTGTATTCTACTTTTGTGAAATTTTATTATATTCAGACCATTTATTTTTAATAAAATAATTTGTTGATTTCTAATCATTTTAGATTTTTGCTATAAATTTTGTTAACAAGAGTTTTAATTTGGATACTAACTGTAGCTTAAATGTCCTAAAATAAATTAATAAAAAAAATTACTGTAGGATTTATCAGCGGATAAATTCGATAATAACTTGGCACCTAAACACTTAAAATGGCGCCAAAGTTACTGTCGGATTAATCCGTTGGTAATCATCAACTCAGTCTCGACAAATCAATTGAAAAAACTGACAAAAAATTCGCCAGTAATTAGCGTTGGACGAAAATAATCCGTCGATAAACAATTTCCAGCACCGTTGATACCGTCAAATCCAAGACGATGATAAATCTGATGGTAATTACTTAGCATTTTTCTTGTAGCATAGGTACACTTTTTTTTATTTGTACGTTTTACTTTTTCTTCTTCTCTCATTTGATTTCTTTTTCTCCTTTTTTTTTTCTTCCTCCATCGTTATCATTATTATTATCATCATTATTATCACCACCACCTCCTCCTCATCTTCTTCCTTTTTCTCTTTTTTTTTTTTAATTTATTTTTTCTTCTCCTCTTTCTCTTATATATGTTCAACAAAATAAGGGAGCATAAAAATTTTTAATATGATAATCAGTACAAAAGTTTTTGAAAAATAACAAATTTAAAATATTATCTCATTCAACTAACAAAATGCATTTAAGGTATCCGATATTATTAGAATTCGACACAAAATTATTAGATTAAAAGTAAAAAAATAATATAAAAAATTATCAAAGAATAGCAGCAATATAAATAATTGTTTAGCTGTACAACAAAAATTTATATGTTATGTATAAAAAATTTTAATACTATATGAATAAGTTTTTGTGTTATGTAAAAAAAATGGTCTTATCGATAAATTTCTATAATTTTTAACAAAAATTTATGTGCTACATTAATTAAAAACACCAAAAAAAAGACGTATGCGCATATTGTGTGAATATTGTTATTAAATTTTAGTCAACTTAATTAAATTTAAAGGCCACTCATATCAAGACTAGAAAAATATTTTTTATTAAAGACACGTTAACTCCACTAATTAATGCTCAATATATGGCATTGGTCAAATAAAAATATCGTTCATCTTTAACGGTTTTTTATTTAGTTATAAACGATTTTTTTTTGTGGTTTTTTCTTTTTTTAAATCAAATAGTAGTGTTGGACCAAATGTATTATTTTTTTATTTTATTGATATGGAACTTTTTATATAACTTCAACCATTTTTTTTTAAATTTTTTGTGGACTTTTGTTTTTTATATAGTCTAAAATACCCTTTTTTTTATTAATTAAATCCAAACATACAGATTGTGGCTTTAAGAGTAAGAGGGAGATGGTTAGTGATAGAAGTTGGCATCTAAAGTTCAATACGGTTCCACGCTCCAAATAGAAGTGCAATGATTAGTATAGAGCTCGATTAAATGAATTTCGGAAGAAGTTTGGGTATCTCAGTGGAAATTCAGGTTATGTATTGCCCGGTTGGAATAATGTAGATAAAAGCGAAAACGGGTACAAAAGCAAGGTTTGGGATCCTGAAATTTATTTTGACAATCAATGCCTCTGGAGCCAGAACACTTGCTTTAACTTGCTCGAAGGCTTTACGTGTCTAGTTTGGGACCCCGGAGGCTATTGGAATTGCAAACGCTGGTGGAGATTTCTGGATGAGTTCAAGCACAAGCCACCATAACAATGAGCTCATCAATTGTCCGACTTAAGGACTTTAACTAAAAGTGCTAGGTGGGAGACAACCCACCATGGTATGATCGTTCCTTTTTCAATTTAATTTTATTTCGTTTTGTTTGTTTTTAGTTTTATTTTAATTTATTTTATTTTCTCTAGAATCATTCATAACACCCGCATCAGCATCTGCATTTTGCATTCTGCATAAAAAAACTCACACCACGCGTGCGCATGGGCCACGCGTGCGCATGGGCCACGCGTGGGCGTCGACTCCAAATCGACGTCTCCATCCAACGCCCAGAAAGTTGGGCTGGAATCGTGTGGTTGGTATGTGTTAGGCACAATTTGGGCCACGCGTACGCGTCGCATGAAAATTTTTGCCCCCTTAATTGAAATAGACCGCCGCCGTACCCTAACGCCGGCCACCACCACCCCAACGCCACACTCCTCTCCTCGCCCCTCCCCTTCTTCTCTTCCTCTCCCTATCCCTCTTTCACCCCCTGCTTCCACCCGGACCACCGCAGGCACCCAGCGCCACCGTGCCGCATCCCCACGCCGCCGTGCCACCCACCAACGCCAATGTACCACCACCCTCTCTCTTCGTTCAAATTCTTTCACTGCGCACACCAGGTTCCACTGCACTCCGATTCCTTTCACGTTCCAATTAGTTAGTTTGCATATTTTTTCAATTCTGTTCAAATTAGGAAAGTTAGAGATGTATGTTCGTAGTGGATTTTTGGTGGTTAGGTAGCTAGTATGTGGTTAGTGGATTTAGGTCTGATAATTGCGCCGTTCTTACTGCTTGCTTTATCTGTTTCACAATTTTGAAATTGCTGTGCTGATGATGCTACTAATATGATGTTCATTACTGTTCATTATTCAACCTAAATTGCATTTTTTTGCTAAAGATTGAGTTTTTTTATTCAGAATTCATGTGACTTGTTAATTGCTACTCTTTTATATACTACTTTCATGTCATATGAACTGAATTTCTGCTGCTGTTTATTACCCGGGAACGTCCAATTTTTAGCCAGAATGCTGCCCAATTTTTCTGTAAATTGTTTCACTCAACTCCCATCCATAAATTGGCTTTGGTACTTTTGACTTCTGCACTAATTGGTTTCAACCAAGCCAATTCATGGACGAATGGGCTAGCATTCCTACTCCTTCTGGTTCCCTTCTTAGTTAAATCGCATTATTGATGATTTTATTCATTTTGCACTTCTTTTATTTATATGATTCATCATCAATAATCTGCATTCTCTGCTTGAATGTGAGTTGCTAGTTCTTCAAGTTCGTGTAAATTTTGTTAACGAGGAACTACAATACCATGCCACTAACTTTAACTTCACTTTTCAACTCTTAACTGCATTAACTTTCTAACTTTTCTCTTAGTTTTCAACTAACTACTTTCAACCAATTTCAAGGCATGATTATTGTTGTTTCTGACAAACAAGCATTCCGCATATCATAGATCTTGGATTGTGATTTTTATTTCAATTCTTTGACTTTTAGCTTGCATACAGTCCAAAATTCTACATCTATCTAACTCACTTCATGCTTATATTACTATTTTATTCCTCTTTTGCCCATCTATGCTTATATTGCTAAAATACTATTTGCTTACCTATTTTCCTGCTTTAGTTTAATAAACTATATCCTGGAACCTCTGCTTTTCAGGATGTCTGACCTTAAAGGGAAAGGAAAAGCTAAAGCAGGCACGGGCAAAAGAAAAAGAGGAGAGTCCTCTATGGCTCTGTTAGATATACTGCATGATGATTCCTGGCGTGAGAAGAACTTTACTCTGCAAGAAAAAGCTGATCAGTTAGTGCCTGCAACTGATCCAGTCAAGTTTGCAAATCGATACTGTGAACTGAAGTATCCGATTTTCGCAACTGCAAGGAACTTATATCTAGAAAAGACCCTCAGAATTCCAGCTGAATTACAATAGTACACCACAGAACAAATCAAACAGCGAGGCTGGTACTTTCTGGAGAGGGATTTGACTGAGGTTAATGCATCCTGGGTCCGGAAATTTTACTGCAACTATTTTAAAACGACCCTGGATGCAGTACAGCTCAGAGGCAAACATATTCTAGTTACTGAGGAGGCAATTGAAGATATCCTCCATTTCCTGCCCAAATCTGATCAGCCATATGGTTATCAGCAGGCTGAGGAAGATATGAGATTTATGAGATTTGATTAGGAAGCAGTGAAGCGCACTATAGCTATTGATCCTGCTGTCCCATGGGTTATGGGTAAGTCAACAGTGACCGCAAAAGTTATAAAAATTATCTACCTGAATGATGAGGCTCGGCTATGGCAACAAATCCTAAGCAATTATGTGATGCCGAGCACTCACGAGACTGAGGTGCCAGCTGCCATGATTACTCTTATCTGGTGCGTGATGGAGGGCAAGGACCTGTACCTTCCCCGATTTATCCGGTACTACATGTCCAAGGTCCATGTCTGAGGCACTCTGCCCTTCCCCTATTTGATTACTCAGATGGGCCACCGAGCTGAGGTGCCCTGGGAGCTTGCAGATGAGAAGCCACCAGCCGCCGACTGCAAGAAGATTATCCCACACGGCAGGAAGTTCCAGGCTCGGGGCTACAGACCGCCCTCTCTCACTGCCTCAGCTATTGCAGCCACATCTTCTGCTGCCCCTTCAGCACCTGCTGCACCACCCACATGCACAGCACCCTCACCTCCTTTCGAGCCCATTTACCACTTAGTGCACCGCCTCTTTGAGCGGCTGGACCAGATAGAGCGCCGTAACCAGCGGCGATATGAGCGGTCTGAGCATCGCAGCAAGCGACGCTATGAGCATTTGAAGTTGATGATCCGGTCGGGCCATGCTGACATTCCCTCCGAGCCTGACACACCATCAGAGCCATCTGAGGAGGAGGAGGATGAGCAGGAGGACGATGCACGGGCAGAGACTGAGCAGGCTGTGCCACATCATGAAGAGCCCCAGCAGATACAGCTAGTAGATCCAGAGGTCCCTATACAGACAGAGCCTCCGCTTCAGCAGGCAGATCCCCAAGCACCCACACAGACTGCAGCACCTCAGGCCGCCACAGAGACACCAGTAGCACACCTTTCCAGAGTTGACGCTTCTTCACACCCAGCTTGATTGAGCATCGAGGACGATGCTATTATATAAATGTGGGGAGGTCGCCATCTCTGGCGAATTCTATTTTGGTGAACAACTTTCAGACTCTTTATCCTATTTTATTTCTTTTTCTGTATTTTTATTTTATTTTATCTTATTTTCTTTTTCAGTACTTGCACATTTTCTTTTGCTGTATTTTTTGTCTATTTCTACTTTATTACATTTTGCACTTTGGGCTGTATTTATATATATTAGATATTTAACTTAATTTGCACTCTTAACTTATTAGTTGTTTTTATAAAAGCCATTCAAACATTCACATTGATTAGAGTTGGAACTCTTTACTCTTACTTGCATGACATACATAACTGATATATGGTTTTTGAGTCAAAGAACACACAACCCGTGAGTTTTTTAGCTTAATTGCATGGTTACATTATCTAACCATAGTTTTCATTCCTGTGTGTTTCTTTCTCTATAATTACAATCTCTGCTTTGTTCCATTCTTTATGTCCAATATTCAATGTATTTACATGCATGCATATGATTGAGGCCATCTTTCTTTAAAAGCTCACTTATCCCCAAACAGCCTACCCTTTCAATCGCCTTTGTTTGCCACCTTGAGCCTTTTAATCCCCTTCTGTTCTATAACCACATCACTAGCCTTAAGCAGAAAAACAAATTAAAAACCCCAAATTGGATCTTTGGTTAGCTTAAGATAGAGATTGTGTATCAACTAAGTGTGGAAAAACCGTGGGAACATGGGTTGATAGGAAAAAGGTATTAAATTGAAAATTTATTTGAAATTTGGGTACATGCTCATGTAAGACCAAAATAATTAAAATAATATGTGCATTGATATATGTTATGTTTCTCTAAAAAAAGAATCATTCTATAATTGAATAAGGGGACACAAAAATTACCCCAGTATTAAGTTTAGTAAAAATCAATGCACATAGGATAAAATTAAAAATAATCTGATGCATGAGCATGTAATACAAAAGTGGGAAAATTGGAAAGTTAAGCATAATTTTAAAGAATAGTATAAGAGTATATATATATATATATATATATATATATACACCCTCCCTTTTGCCTTAGCCCCATTACAACATTGAAAAGACCTCATGATGTTTGTATGTGTACATTAAATATTTGTTGATTGGTTAGTTGAAGAACAAAGTTTTAGAAAGCATGACTAGAGAAGAGTAGAGTGATTAACCCTAAACACTGAGTGATTAGAGTGTTTATACAAATCTAGTGAGGGTTCAATAGCTCATTTCCATATATCCATATTTAATTATTGATTGTCTTGCAAGTTTGTGAACTCTTTTGACTAACTCAACTCAATTGTGAATGTGTTTTAACATGATTTAGCCTTGGCTGTGCATATATGTTTCCTTGAAAAATTTAACTCAATTTAACCACATATAAGTTTTATATATATCTAAGTGGGTAATAATTAGAATTGCATGATTCATTTAGGTAGCTTGCATTTAGATAGATTACATTGCATAGATTCCACCATTCTACCTTCACTCTTTTAGTTTCTCTTAAATTTAGCATGAGGACATGCTATTGTTTAAGTGTGGGGAGGTTGATAAACCACTATTTTATGATTCATCTTGTGCTCAATTGAGTGTTTTTATCAATCCTTCACCCACTTATTCATATAATTTGCATGGTTTTACAATTCCTTCCTTATTCTGTGATATGTGTGAAAACATGTTTCCTATGCCTTAAAAATATTAATTTCATTATCCTTTATTACCATTCGATGCCGTGATCTATGTGTTAAGTAATTTCAGGCTTCATAGGGTAGGAATGGCTTAGAGGACAGAAAGGAAACACACAAAATGGAAGGAACGCACAAAATAGAGTTTTGAAGAAAATGGCAGCGACGCGGACGCATGCCTAGCGCAAAACACAAGCGACGCGTACGCGTGGCAAGGAAAAATCTCTAAATGACGCGCACGCGTGACCCACGCGTACGCGTGACATATGCTACGTGCAAAAAGCTGCAAAATTCGCCCCCAGCAATTTTTGGACCCTTTTTCGGCCCAAATCCAAGCCCAGAAATACAGAATAGAGGTTGGAGAATGAGGGAATCAGAGCATTCATTCAACATTCATTCATTACAAAAAATTTTAGGTTTTAGATGTAGTTTTCTAGAGAGAGAGACTCTCTCCTCTCTCTTAGGTTTTAGGATTAGGATTTCTCTTAGTTTATGGTTCACTCCTTCTCAAGTCCAGGTTCAATGTTCCTTTAAATTAGTTTCTCTTTTACTTTTATTTACTCTATTACTTTAGTTGCTCTATTTCACTTGCTAATTACTTATGTTGCCAAATTGGCTTATGAACTCTTCATGTTAGATTTGAATTTCTATTTAATATAATTTGAGGTATTTCAGATTTATGATTGTTTTCTTTAATTTATGTTATTGATGCTTCCAATTAATCTTCTCCTGGTCAAGGCATTTTTATTTGAATAGATTTTTTCCCCTTTTGGCTTTGGTTGAGTAATTGGTGACACTTGAGTTGTCAAACTCAGTTGTTGATTAAAAATTGGAAATTACTGATTGATTTGGATCCCTCTAAAGCTAGTCTTTCCATAGGAGTTGGCTAGGACTTGAGGAATCAAATTGATTAGTCCACTTGACTTTCCTTTATTTAGTAACGGTTAACTAAGTGGGAGCAATAACAATTCTCATTGCACCTGATAAGGATAACTAGGATGGGATTTCCAGTTTTCATACCTTGCCAAGAGTTTTTCTAGTTATTAATTTAATTTCCTTGCCAATTTATTTCCTTATTTTCTTATTTCAAAAACCCCAAAAAGATACTTTTCCATAACCAATAATAAATCATACTTCCTTGCAATTCCTTGAGAGACAACTCGAGGTTTAAATACTTCGGTTATAAATTTTATTGGGTTTGCTTTAGTGACAACCAAAACTTTTTGTACGAAAGGATTCTCTGTTGGTTTAGAAACTATACTTACAACGAGAATTTATCTGTAAAATTCTTTACTAGCAGAAATCTGCTCATCACGCACGAATGGAAGATGAAAGTCGCCAGGCAACGCGTATGCGCACATGACGCGTACGCGTCGACGCTCGCACGTGACCTTTTTAAGTGAAAACATGCCCAACGATTTTGGAGGGTTTTTAGGCGCAATTCTGAGTGGAATTATTTCGGGAAAAGCTTAAAAGAACCAAGGATTGAAGGAGGATTCATCTTTTGACATCTTTTAGACACTTTTAGTTTCTAGTTTTAGTGGGAGGTAGTTTCTAGAGAGAAAAGCTCTCTCTTCTCTCTAGAATTAGGATTAGGTAAGATTAGGATTTCTTAGATCTAGGTTAATTTCATGCTTTGATTTACTTTTCCTTGTGTAATTCTTGTTTTCCTACCTTCTTTCTCTCTAGTTTAGCATTTAATTCTTGTAATTTTTCACTTTGTTGTTGATGCACTTTTGTTTCTTCTATTTCTCTTTTAATGCAATTTATGTTTTATGTTCCTTTATTGTTGATTTGCTCTATTGTTCTTAATTTCCTTGCAATTAGTAGTTGTAGATTTGAATTCCTTGCAATTTTATCTTGCTTTTCTTTTATGACTTCCAAGTGTTTGATAAAATGCTTGGTTGGATTATAGTGTAGATTTTTCTCCTCTTGGCTTTGGTTGAGTAATTGGAGACTCTTGAGTTATCAAACTCTTTTGTTGATTGATAATTGAAAGTTGCTAGTTGACTTGAAATCCACTAAATCTAGTCTTTCCTTAGGAGTTGACTAGGACTTGAGGATTCAAGTTGATTTATCCACTTGACTTTCCTTCATAGTTAGAGATTGACTAAGTGGGAGCAATGGACAATTGATGTCACAATTGAGGAAGATAATGAGGATAGGACTTCTAGTTCTCATTCTTTGCTAAGAGCTTTCTTAGTTATTAGTTTACTTCTTTTGCAATTTATCTTTCATGTTTTTTATCCAAAACCCCAAAGATATACAATCCATAACCAATAGCAAGAACACTTTCCTGCAATTGTTTTGAGAGACGATCTGAGGTTTGAATACTTCGGTTATTATTTTTAGGGGTTTGTTACTTCTGACAACCAAATTTTGCATGAAAGGATTATTTGTTGGTTTAGAAACTATACTTGCAACGAGATTTCATTTGTGAAATTCTTTACCATAAAAAATCCCTTCATCAAAATGGCGCCGTTGCCGGGGAGTTGCAAATGTGTGCTTGTTATTGGTTATTGTATATATGTGAATATTGTAGATATGTTTGCCTTTGTTAACCTTTGCTTTAAGATTTGGTTTTTTTTGTTTCCTTTTTTATTTTGCTTTCATTTCCTCTTGCTTTCATGAATTCTCATCCTTTTGGCTATGAATGTGGTTACAATTATGTTGTAGGAAATGAAATCTTCAATGAGGATATGCATCAAGGATGGAATAATCAAGGTTGGGTGGAGCCTCAAGCTTATGGACAACCTTCTTGACAACAACCTCCTCCAGTCTCTTATAGGTATAATTCCACTCCTAATGCATATCAATCCAATAACTATGATGGACCTCCTTGTAGTTACCAACAAGCCCTACCATATACTTATGAACCTTATCCTCAACATAACCCTCAACCATGCTCACAAGCTCCTTTTCACCAAACACCTTCATATGACCCTAATCNCTTATGAACCTTATCCTCAACATAACCCTCAACCATGCTCACAAGCTCCTTTTCACCAAACACCTTCATATGACCCTAATCCTTACCCACCATACCAACAACCATACGAGCCATATGAACCATACATAGAACCACCACCATTCCAACCTCAACACTTCCAAGAACCACCTCCTCCATACTATTACCAAGATGAACCACCTCTAATGTATGCAAACTCTCACCGATAAGATGAATTCAACTTTCAACCACAACCTCCCATGGAAGAATATTCATGTCCATCGATTCAAGAGCAAGATGATCTTACCTATGTTTGTAAGTTGGAACAAGATCGCCTCAAGGAAACAATGGACCGGTTTCAAGCAACCATCCGTCAAAAGATAGACTCATGGGATTCATGCCCCAAGCAAAACGTGTACAAGGATGATTGTGAAGGAGCAACCATGGAGTGTGTTGTGCAACAAGTGGAAATAATAGAGAGTGTTGAACCACCACACCCTTAACAAGAAGAATCACCTTCCTATTATGAATCCTTCCTCCAGAATAATGAACCCTCTTATCCACCCCAAGCCCCAATGGATGATTCTCTCACTTTGCTACTTCAAGGACAAAGAGAAACGCAAAGGGAGGCACTAGAATCCATAGCCGCCTTGAATGAGGCGGTAAACTGATTAGCCTCTCTATGTTTGAGCACTCAAGGAACTCCCATGGCTACATGTGGAGAATCAAATGAAGAGCATAACATGAAGGAGAGATTGGAAACTCCGGTAAAAAATGAGGAATATTGCTTTGTATTGGAACAATTGGAGGAACCTATGCTTGTTGAAGAAAAAGGAGAAGTGGTTGAAGATTTAAGAGGCGTGGAAAGTCCATGGGAATGTAGAATCATAGAATCCTCTCCCATTGGACTTGACATGGAGATTAAAGAAGAAGAAGCCCAACCTCCTATGCCTTTGGTACGCAATGAAGAAGAGATTGAATTAGAAGAAGGCTACCAAGAGGAAGAGGTTGGAATTGAAGAAGCTTGCCTAGAGGTGCGGGTAATTAAAGAAGAACATGAGGGAGTGGAGCTTGTAAGGACATTAGATATACCTCTCCCCAAGCCATCACCATCCATTCTTTCATTCAAGTGGGTAAATATTTCATATCTCAACTTAATAAGCCCATTTGAATATGCTTTGCTTGAGACGGATGGGCAACTTGGAGCTCTTTGTGGCTTTAAGAACAAAAAGGAGATGGTTAGTGGTTGGAATTGTGAATCAAAGTCCATGATGGTTACATGCTCAAGGCTTAATTACAAGGGTTGGTGTAGAACTAGAGTGCTTGGGTCTAGAAGGATGTTTGGTCACTTAATTGAGAATTCATCTTGCTTATCACCCGGATGGACTAATGTTGATCAACTTGAAGATGGGTGTCAAAACAAAGTGTGAGATCCCGGATCGCACAAGGAAAATCAACTTTGGGAGCTCATGGTTTGTGAAG
>NC_029786.2:46366013-46366185 GCF_000816755.2 Arachis ipaensis
CTTCAAGCCGGCAATCTCCGTGGGATCGACCCTTACTCGCGTAAGGTTTTATTACTTGGACGACCCAGTGCACTTGCTGTTCAGTTGTGTGGAGTTGTGAAAAGTGTGATCACAATTTCGTGCACCAAGTTTTTGGTGCCGTTGCCAGAGATTGTTCAAGTTTGGACAACTA
>NC_029786.2:46375368-46375665 GCF_000816755.2 Arachis ipaensis
TGCATCCGTAATTAAATTCTTGGAGACTGAAGAATCTGCCCCAAGTGAATATGAAGATGATGTAGAGGTAGATTTTTCTCAACCTCCAACTTATAACTTGAGTGATGAGGAAGAAATCGAAGACTTTGATCAAGACGTGGTTGCAGTTGAAGAGGTCTGTAAGGAAGTGGAAGAATACACAGAGGAGTACAAGGAAGTGAAGCTTGAAAGACTATGGGAAACACCTCTCCCAAGGCCATTACCACCCAATACAAACTTCAAGTGGGTAAAATCCTTAGCCTTTATCTTTACCTTTCC
>NC_029786.2:46377101-46396487 GCF_000816755.2 Arachis ipaensis
TTCCTCTCCCTATCCCTCTTTCACCCCCTGCTTCCACCCGGACCACCGCAGGCACCCAGCGCCACCGTGCCGCATCCCCACGCCGCCGTGCCACCCACCAACGCCAATGTACCACCACCCTCTCTCTTCGTTCAAATTCTTTCACTGCGCACACCAGGTTCCACTGCACTCCGATTCCTTTCACGTTCCAATTAGTTAGTTTGCATATTTTTTCAATTCTGTTCAAATTAGGAAAGTTAGAGATGTATGTTCGTAGTGGATTTTTGGTGGTTAGGTAGCTAGGATGTGGTTAGTGGATTTAGGTCTGATAATTGCGCCGTTCTTACTGCTTGCTTTATCTGTTTCACAATTTTGAAATTGCTGTGCTGATGATGCTACTAATATGATGTTCATTACTGTTCATTATTCAACCTAAATTGCATTTTTTTGCTAAAGATTGAGTTTTTTTATTCAGAATTCATGTGACTTGTTAATTGCTACTCTTTTATATACTACTTTCATGTCATATGAACTGAATTTCTGCTGCTGTTTATTACCCGGGAACGTCCAATTTTTAGCCAGAATGCTGCCCAATTTTTCTGTAAATTGTTTCACTCAACTCCCATCCATAAATTGGCTTTGGTACTTTTGACTTCTGCACTAATTGGTTTCAACCAAGCCAATTCATGGACGAATGGGCTAGCATTCCTACTCCTTCTGGTTCCCTTCTTAGTTAAATCGCATTATTGATGATTTTATTCATTTTGCACTTCTTTTATTTATATGATTCATCATCAATAATCTGCATTCTCTGCTTGAATGTGAGTTGCTAGTTCTTCAAGTTCGTGTAAATTTTAAATTTGAGGAACTACAATACCATGCCACTAACTTTAACTTCACTTTTCAACTCTTAACTGCATTAACTTTCTAACTTTTCTCTTAGTTTTCAACTAACTACTTTCAACCAATTTCAAGGCATGATTATTGTTGTTTCTGACAAACAAGCATTCCGCATATCATAGATCTTGGATTGTGATTTTTATTTCAATTCGTTGACTTTTAGCTTGCATACAGTCCAAAATTCTACATCTATCTAACTCACTTCATGCTTATATTACTATTTTATTCCTCTTTTGCCCATCTATGCTTATATTGCTAAAATACTATTTGCTTACCTATTTTCCTGCTTTAGTTTAATAAACTATATCCTGGAACCTCTGCTTTTCAGGATGTCTGACCTTAAAGGGAAAGGAAAAGCTAAAGCAGGCACGGGCAAAAGAAAAAGAGGAGAGTCCTCTATGGCTCTGTTAGATATACTGCATGATGATTCCTGGCGTGAAAAGAACTTTACTCTGCAAGAAAAAGCTGATCAGTTAGTGCCTGCAACTGATCCAGTCAAGTTTGCAAATCGATACTGTGAACTGAAGTATCCGATTTTCGCAACTGCAAGGAACTTATATCTAGAAAAGACCCTCAGAATTCCAGCTGAATTACAATAGTACACCACAGAACAAATCAAACAGCGAGGCTGGTACTTTCTGGAGAGGGATTTGACTGAGGTTAATGCATCCTGGGTCCGGAAATTTTACTGCAACTATTTTAAAACGACCTTGGATGCAGTACAGCTCAGAGGCAAACATATTCTAGTTACTGAGGAGGCAATTGAAGATATCCTCCATTTCCTGCCCAAATCTGATCAGCCATATGGTTATCAGCAGGCTGAGGAAGATATGAGATTTATGAGATTTGATTAGGAAGCAGTGAAGCGCACTATAGCTATTGATCCTGCTGTCCCATGGGTTATGGGTAAGTCAACAGTGACCGCAAAAGTTATAAAAATTATCTACCTGAATGATGAGGCTCGGCTATGGCAACAAATCCTAAGCAATTATGTGATGCCGAGCACTCACGAGACTGAGGTGCCAGCTGCCATGATTACTCTTATCTGGTGCGTGATGGAGGGCAAGGACCTGTACCTTCCCCGATTTATCCGGTACTACATGTCCAAGGTCCATGTCTGAGGCACTCTGCCCTTCCCCTATTTGATTACTCAGATGGGCCACCGAGCTGAGGTGCCCTGGGAGCTTGCAGATGAGAAGCCACCAGCCGCCGACTGCAAGAAGATTATCCCACACGGCAGGAAGTTCCAGGCTCGGGGCTACAGACCGCCCTCTCTCACTGCCTCAGCTATTGCAGCCACATCTTCTGCTGCCCCTTCAGCACCTGCTGCACCACCCACATCCACAGCACCCTCACCTCCTTTCGAGCCCATTTACCACTTAGTGCACCGCCTCTTTGAGCGGCTGGACCAGATAGAGCGCCGTAACCAGCGGCGATATGAGCGGTCTGAGCATCGCAGCAAGCGACGCTATGAGCATTTGAAGTTGATGATCCGGTCGGGCCACGCTGACATTCCCTCCGAGCCTGACACACCATCAGAGCCATCTGAGGAGGAGGAGGATGAGCAGGAGGACGATGCACGGGCAGAGACTGAGCAGGCTGTGCCACATCATGAAGAGCCCCAGCAGATACAGCTAGTAGATCCAGAGGTCCCTATACAGACGGAGCCTCCGCTTCAGCAGGCAGATCTCCAAGCACCCACACAGACTGCAGCACCTCAGGCCGCCACAGAGACACCAGTAGCACACCTTTCCAGAGTTGACGCTTCTTCACACCCAGCTTGATTGAGCATCGAGGACGATGCTATTATATAAATGTGGGGAGGTCGCCATCTCTGGCGAATTCTATTTTGGTGAACAACTTTCAGACTCTTTATCCTATTTTATTTCTTTTTCTGTATTTTTATTTTATTTTATCTTATTTTCTTTTTCAGTACTTGCACATTTTCTTTTGCTGTATTTTTTGTCTATTTCTACTTTATTACATTTTGCACTTTGGGCTGTATTTATATATATTAGATATTTAACTTAATTTGCACTCTTAACTTATTAGTTGTGATATAGAAAATATGGATTATTTAGGTCAGTTCACCCTTTTGGCATATGATAATTTGGTTTAATTGAACATAAGGAGTAAACTAGAAAGTTTTAGATTTTCATAATCACAACAATCCACTTAGCATATATAGATATATAATGATAAAATGTTGGTAGATTGACGACATTTTTCAAGGAACATATTTATTTTTATAAAAGCCATTCAAACATTCACATTGATTAGAGTTGGAACTCTTTACTCTTACTTGCATGACATACATAACTGATATATGGTTTTTGAGTCAAAGAACACACAACCCATGAGTTTTTGAGCTTAATTGCATGGTTACATTATCTAACCATAGTTTTCATTCCTGTGTGTTTCTTTCTCTATAATTACAATCTCTGCTTTGTTCCATTCTTTATGTCCAATATTCAATGTATTTACATGCATGCATATGATTGAGGCCATGTTTCTTTAAAAGCTCACTTATCCCCAAACAGCCTACCCTTTCAATCGCCTTTGTTTGCCACCTTGAGCCTTTTAATCCCCTTCTGTTCTATAACCACATCACTAGCCTTAAGCAGAAAAACAAATTAAAAACCCCAAATTGGATCTTTGGTTAGCTTAAGATAGAGATTGTGTATCAACTAAGTGTGGAAAAACCGTGGGAACATGGGTTGATAGGAAAAAGGTATTAAATTGAAAATTTATTTGAAATTTGAAATTACTGATTGATTTGGATCCCTCTAAAGCTAGTCTTTCCATAGGAGTTGGCTAGGACTTGAGGAATCAAATTGATTAGTCCACTTGACTTTCCTTTATTTAGTAACGGTTAACTAAGTGGGAGCAATAACAATTCTCATTGCACCTGATAAGGATAACTAGGATGGGATTTCCAGTTTTCATACCTTGCCAAGAGTTTTTCTAGTTATTAATTTAATTTCCTTGCCAATTTATTTCCTTGTTTTCTTATTTCAAAAACCCCAAAAAGATACTTTTCCATAACCAATAATAAATCATACTTCCTTGCAATTCCTTGAGAGACAACTCGATGTTTAAATACTTCGGTTATAAATTTTATTGGGTTTGCTTTAGTGACAACCAAAACTTTTTGTACGAAAGGATTCTCTGTTGGTTTAGAAACTATACTTACAACGAGAATTTATCTGTAAAATTCTTTACTAGCAGAAATCTGCTCATCACGCACGAATGGAAGATGAAAGTCGCCAGGCAACGCGTATGCGCACATGACGCGTACGCGTCGACGCTCGCACGTGACCTTTTTAAGTGAAAACATGCCCAACGATTTTGGAGGGTTTTTAGGCGCAATTCTGAGTGGAATTATTTCGGGAAAAGCTTAAAAGAACCAAGGATTGAAGGAGGATTCATCTTTTGACATCTTTTAGACACTTTTAGTTTCTAGTTTTAGTGGGAGGTAGTTTCTAGAGAGAAAAGCTCTCTCTTCTCTCTAGAATTAGGATTAGGTTAGATTAGGATTTCTTAGATCTAGGTTAATTTCATGCTTTGATTTACTTTTCCTTGTGTAATTCTTGTTTTCCTACCTTCTTTCTCTCTAGTTTAGCATTTAATTCTTGTAATTTTTCACTTTGTTGTTGATGCACTTTTGTTTCTTCTATTTCTCTTTTAATGCAATTTATGTTTTATGTTCCTTTATTGTTGATTTGCTCTATTGTTCTTAATTTCCTTGCAATTAGTAGTTGTAGATTTGAATTCCTTGCAATTTTATCTTGCTTTTCTTTTATGACTTCCAAGTGTTTGATAAAATGCTTGGTTGGATTATAGTGTAGATTTTTCTCCTCTTGGCTTTGGTTGAGTAATTGGAGACTCTTGAGTTATCAAACTCTTTTGTTGATTGATAATTGAAAGTTGCTAGTTGACTTGAAATCCACTAAATCTAGTCTTTCCTTAGGAGTTGACTAGGACTTGAGGATTCAAGTTGATTTATCCACTTGACTTTCCTTCATAGTTAGAGATTGACTAAGTGGGAGCAATGGACAATTGATGTCACAATTGAGGAAGATAATGAGGATAGGACTTCTAGTTCTCATTCTTTGCTAAGAGCTTTCTTAGTTATTAGTTTACTTCTTTTGCAATTTATCTTTCATGTTTTTTATCCAAAACCCCAAAGATATACAATCCATAACCAATAGCAAGAACACTTTCCTGCAATTGTTTTGAGAGACGATCTGAGGTTTGAATACTTCGGTTATTATTTTTAGGGGTTTGTTACTTCTGACAACCAAATTTTGCATGAAAGGATTATTTGTTGGTTTAGAAACTATACTTGTAACGAGATTTCATTTGTGAAATTCTTTACCATAAAAAATCCCTTCATCAAAATGGCGCCGTTGCCGGGGAGTTGCAAATGTGTGCTTGTTATTGGTTATTGTATATATGTGAATATTGTAGATATGTTTGCCTTTGTTAACCTTTGCTTTAAGATTTGGTTTTTTTTGTTTCCTTTTTTATTTTGCTTTCATTTCCTCTTGCTTTCATGAATTCTCATCCTTTTGGCTATGAATGTGGTTACAATTATGTTGTAGGAAATGAAATCTTCAATGAGGATATGCATCAAGGATGGAATAATCAAGGTTGGGTGGAGCCTCAAGCTTACGGACAACCTTCTTGACAACAACCTCCTCCAGTCTCTTATAGGTATAATTCCACTCCTAATGCATATCAATCCAATAACTATGATGGACCTCCTTGTAGTTACCAACAAGCCCTACCATATGCTTATGAACCTTATCCTCAACATAACCCTCAACCATGCTCACAAGCTCCTTTTCACCAAACACCTTCATATGACCCTAATCCTTACCCACCATACCAACAACCATACGAGCCATATGAACCATACATAGAACCACCACCATTCCAACCTCAACACTTCCAAGAACCACCTCCTCCATACTATTACCAAGATGAACCACCTCTAATGTATGCAAACTCTCACCGATAAGATGAATTCAACTTTCAACCACAACCTCCCATGGAAGAATATTCATGTCCATCGATTCAAGAGCAAGATGATCTTACCTATGTTTGTAAGTTGGAACAAGATCGCCTCAAGGAAACAATGGACCGGTTTCAAGCAACCATCCGTCAAAAGATAGACTCATGGGATTCATGCCCCAAGCAAAACGTGTACAAGGATGATTGTGAAGGAGCAACCATGGAGTGTGTTGTGCAACAAGTGGAAATAATAGAGAGTGTTGAACCACCACACCCTTAACAAGAAGAATCACCTTCCTATTATGAATCCTTCCTCCAGAATAATGAACCCTCTTATCCACCCCAAGCCCCAATGGATGATTCTCTCACTTTGCTACTTCAAGGACAAAGAGAAACGCAAAGGGAGGCACTAGAATCCATAGCCGCCTTGAATGAGGCGGTAAACTGATTAGCCTCTCTATGTTTGAGCACTCAAGGAACTCCCATGGCTACATGTGGAGAATCAAATGAAGAGCATAACATGAAGGAGAGATTGGAAACTCCGGTAAAAAATGAGGAATATTGCTTTGTATTGGAACAATTGGAGGAACCTATGCTTGTTGAAGAAAAAGGAGAAGTGGTTGAAGATTTAAGAGGCGTGGAAAGTCCATGGGAATGTAGAATCATAGAATCCTCTCCCATTGGACTTGACATGGAGATTAAAGAAGAAGAAGCCCAACCTCCTATGCCTTTGGTACGCAATGAAGAAGAGATTGAATTAGAAGAAGGCTACCAAGAGGAAGAGGTTGGAATTGAAGAAGCTTGCCTAGAGGTGCGGGTAATTAAAGAAGAACATGAGGGAGTGGAGCTTGTAAGGACATTAGATATACCTCTCCCCAAGCCATCACCATCCATTCTTTCATTCAAGTGGGTAAATATTTCATATCTCAACTTAATAAGCCCATTTGAATATGCTTTGCTTGAGACGGATGGGCAACTTGGAGCTCTTTGTGGCTTTAAGAACAAAAAGGAGATGGTTAGTGGTTGGAATTGTGAATCAAAGTCCATGATGGTTACATGCTCAAGGCTTAATTACAAGGGTTGGTGTAGAACTAGAGTGCTTGGGTCTAGAAGGATGTTTGGTCACTTAATTGAGAATTCATCTTGCTTATCACCCGGATGGACTAATGTTGATCAACTTGAAGATGGGTGTCAAAACAAAGTGTGAGATCCCGGATCGCACAAGGAAAATCAACTTTGGGAGCTCATGGTTTGTGAAGAACTCCATCAAAGCTTGAAGATATTAAATTTGATGAATGGAGCTTATTGGAGACTCAAGCATTGGTGGATGTTCAAAGATAGCTTCAAGCATAAGCCACCTTGATGAGGAGCTCCCCATAAGTCTAACTTAAGGACAATAAACAAAAGTGCTAGGTGGGAGACTGATGAGCGGATACTTTATACCCTTTTTGGCATTGTTTTTACATAGTTTTTAATATGTTTTAGTTACTTTTTATTATACTTTTTATTAGTTTTTATGCAAAAATCATATTTTTGGACTTTACTACGAGTTTGTATGTTTTTCTATAATTTCAGGTATTTTCTGGCTGAAATTGGGGGACCTGAGCAAAAGTCTGATTCAGAGGCTGAGAAAGGACTGCAGATGATGTTGGATTCTGACCCTCCTGAACTCGAAGTGGATTTTCTAGAGTTACAGATACCCAATTGGCATGCTCTTAATTGTGTTGGAAAGTAGACATCTTGGGGTTTTTAGCAATATATAATAGTCCATACTTTGCCCGAAATTTGATGGCCCAAACTGGCGTTCTAACGCCCACCAGAGACCCTTTTCTGGCGTAAAACGCTAGAACTGGCACCAGAACTGGAGTTAAACACCTAAACTGGCATCCAAGCTGGCATTTAACTCTAGAAATGGCCTATGTACGTGTAAAGCTCAATGCTCAGCCCAAGCACACACCAAGTGGGCCCCGGAAGTGGATTTCTGCACTATCTGTACTTAGTTACTTATTTTCTGTAAACCCTAGTAACTAGTTGAGTATAAATAGCACTTTTTACTATTGTATTCACATCTAAGTTGGGAACGAGCTTATGCCATTTTTCACATTTGGAGGCTGGCCACACGGCCATGCCTAGACCTTTTTCTCTTATGTATTTTCCAATGGTGGAGTTTCTACACCTCATAGATTAAGGTGCGGAGCTCTGCTATTCTTCATGAATTAATGCAAGTATTATTGTTTCTCTTTCAATTCACGCTTACTTCTTCTCCAAGATATACTCTCGTACTTAATTCAGTTAAGTCAGAATGAAGGGGTGACCCGTGACAATCACCCACTATCTTCGTTACTCGCTTAGCCAAGATCCGCGTGACTAACAACCACAAGCAGTCTACATGATGTTCAACATAGTCATTGGATGACAGCCAGAGTATATTCTCTTGGGTCTCTGATCTACGGACCGAGTCCGTGAGATTAGGATCTTCATGGTATAGGCTAGAACCAATTGGTAGCATTCTTGAGATCTGGAAAGTTTAAACCTTATTTGTGGTATTCCGAGTAAGATCTGGGAAGGGATGACTGTGACGAGCTTCAAACTTGCGAATGTTGGACGCAGTGACAGTGTGCAAAAGGATAGAGAGATCCTATTCCGATGCTAGTGAGAACTGACAGATTATTAGCCGTGCGGTAGCTGTACCTGGTATTTTTCATCCGAGACGAGAAATCCGACAATTGATTAGCCGTGCAGAAACCGTACTTGGTATTTTTCATTCGAGAGGATCATACAGCATGCCATGGCAGAGAGCACGCATGATTGGAAGAAGACAATAGAAAAGAAGAGGTTCAGAAGCAACAAAGCATCTCCAAACGCTTATCTGAAATTCCCACCAATGAATTACATAAGTATCTTATTTTATTTTATGTTTTATTTATCTTTTAATTATCAAAACCTCATAACCATTTGAATCCGCCTGACTAAGATTTACAGGATGACCATAGCTTGCTTCAAGCCGGCAATCTCCGTGGGATCGACCCTTACTCGCGTAAGGTTTTATTACTTGGACGACCCAGTGCACTTGCTGTTCAGTTGTGTGGAGTTGTGAAAAGTGTGATCACAATTTCGTGCACCAAGTTTTTGGTGCCGTTGCCAGAGATTGTTCAAGTTTGGACAACTAACGGTTCATCTTGTTGCTTAGATTGGGTAATTTTATTTTATGTTTAAGCTTTTTATTTTTATTTTCGAAAAAAAAAATTTGTTCTTCAGAATTTTTAAGAATGAATTCTAGAGCTTCTTGAGATGTGTTGAAGCCTGGCTGGCTGTTAAGCCATGTCTAATCTTTTGGACCGAGGTTTCCATTTTCCATTATAGAAAGGACATGTCTGGATTTGTTATGCTAAAGCTTGGCTGGCCATTTGGCCATGTCTAATTCTTTTGGACCGAAGCTTTAGACTAACATTGCATGAATCCTGGAATTCTTATTAAAAATTTTGAATTTCTTTATTTTCTTTTTCCAAAATAATTTTCGAAAAATACAAAAAAATTAATAAAATCATAACACCAAAAAAAAATTTTTTGTGTTTCCTGTTTGAGTCTTGTGTCAAATTTTTAGTTTGGTGTCAATTGCATGTTTTAATTTTTCTTAAATTTTCGAAAATATATGCATTGTGTTCTTCTTTGATCTTCAAGTTGTTCTTGATGATTTTCTTTGTTTAATCTTGTGATTTTCTTGTTTTGTGCTTTTTGTTGTTTTTCATATGCATTTTTGAATTCATAGTGTCTAAACATTAAAAATTTCTAAGTTTGGTGTCTTTTCATAATTCGAATCCCCTCCCTCTCTCTGTGTTTGAATTCTTCTTATCCTCTCTCTACCTCATTCTTCTATTCTTCTATTCTTATACTCACATAAAGGAATCTCTATACTGTGACATAGAGGATTCCTCTTCTTTTCTGTTCTCTTCTTTTTCATATGAGTAGGAACATGGATAAAGATATTCTTGTTGAAGCTGATCCTAAACCTAAAAGGGCTCTTGATGACAAGTCATCATATGCTAGCTTTGCAAGAATTTTTCACTTGTTTCATTAGTTTTTATGCACTTTCTTGCATTGTAAGTTAGTAATTTGGAGTGGAATTGCATGGTTTCTTTGAATCAATCGACCACCCTTTAATTGGCACAAAATCATAAGGTTTAAGCTTGAATTAATTGATTTTTAAATGAATTTTAAACCTTGTGAATTTAGTGATATTTTGATTGGTTGTTTTGATTTTTTGTAGGTGAAGAAAAGAAAAAAAATAAGAAAAGCATGCCCAAAAAAAATCAAAAAGTGTAGCCCAAAGAAAGAAAGAAAGCATAGCTTAAGGAGGAGGAAAGCGTGGCACATACAAGGAGCAAGAGCCTAAAGCTCTTGCCAAGAGCTTAGAGCTCTTGCCAAGAGCTTAGAGCTCTTGTGGAGAGCTTTACTTCAAAAATAAAAGGCCAAGCAAGAAGCAAGATCACAAAGCTCTTGCCAAGAGCTTAGAGCTCTTGCCAAGTGATGGGAAAATTTGGAAAACGGATTTCCAACACCCAAAACTCACCGGCAAGTGTACCGGGTCGCATCAAGTAGTAAAACTCACTTAGAGTGAGGTCGATCCCACAGGATTGATGGATCAAGCAACTTTAGTGGGTGATTAGTTTAGTCAAGCTAACATTGAGTGAATTGTGTGAAATATAGCCAACAAAAAGTAAATTGCAAGGAATTTAAAAGATGCAGAAAGTAAAATTGCAAGTAACTTAAAGAACAAGAAAGTAAAATAGCTGAAACTTAAATTGCAAGAAATATAAATTGCATTAAATGTAAAAGGGAGTGGGTGCTGGAAATTAACGAAAGCAATAGATCAAGCAACTGGAAGTTTAACTTGCAGAAAAGTGTAAATGTGCAGGAAATTAAACCAAGCTAAATGTGAACGGAAATGTGAAATTGTAGAATGCAGGAAAGGAAATTGCAGTAAAGTAAAAGTAGCAGAAGAATTAAATGGCTTGAAAGTAAATTGAGTTGGGTCCTGAGAATTAAAATTCAACAGGAAAGTGTAAATAGCAATCAAACAGAGAAGTGAAAGATGCAAAATCATGCAACAGATCTAAACAGAAAAGGGAAATTGCTTGAAAAATTCAAAACAGCAAGACTGATGCTTAATTTGTAGCAATTTAAAGAATGTTGAAGATCTCAGGAGTGGAAGAGACTAGAAAGCAAGTCTAGATCTCAAATCCTTCCTTGATCCAACAATAACAATTGCAAATTGAAAATGGAAAAGTAAATTGCAGAAGAAGAACAAGAGAAATTGCAGATAGGGAATGAAAACAGAATTCCTTCCAATCTCAATCCAAGATTTAAAACAGAAATGAAAATTAAAAAGAGAGAGCTCTCAAATGGAGCCAGCCCCTATACTCTCTAATGGAACTGACCTCCCCTTGAAAATGAGAATGATGCCTTTATATAGGCTTTTTACAAAATGAAAATAAAATGAAATTGAAATGAAAAACAAATAAAATGAAAATCCTAATTCTAGCTTGTTCTTGCGCCTTTGAGTGATGATGTGGGCTTTGCTTGCTTTGGATTTGAAGAGAGATGGGTTTGGTTGGCCTTGATTCAATATGGTGAAGAATTGAATTTAATTGGAATTTTGGTTGAATTTTGGCCCATGGGTGACACTCCCAGGACATGGCTCAGTTCAAATATCAAACTAAGCTCTCTATTTGCATTTGGTGTGCCAAGTTGTGCGCACCAAGCCTTCTTTGTTGCTGCCCCCTTTGATCCTTGCTCGTGTCACGTTGTTGGAGTGCATGGGGGAGTAGTGCTCAGTTAAGAAAGTGAACTGAGCTTTCCTTTGTGTGCCTTGGTAGCGCCTTTGGCTTGAGTGGGAGGTCTTATGTTCAAATCTTGGTGGAAGCACTTTTATGAGCCTTTTCCTTGCATTTTCTTGAGTGGGAGCCTGATAAAGCTCAGTTGAGAAAGTGAACTGAGCGCTATTTTGCTTTCCTTGTTTTCCTTGTGTCTCCCCCTTCGAGCCTTGGTGAAGCCACTTTGGTTCATTTTTGCTTGTTTTTGGTCCTTAAATATGCCTTTCACTTGTGCCTTAATTTTATGCCAAATATAAACTATCATATATCGTTCGAAAGCTCTGAATGTCAGCTTTCCAACGCAACTGAAAGCACATCAATTGGACGTTCGTAGCTCAAGTTATGGCCCTTTGAAGGAGGCATGGTCATGTTGTAAACGCCCAAGTTTTAACTTAGCGAAAATTCTTGCTTCCAAGCTAAGTTTCTTGTATGGCAAAGCTAAGTTCACTTAGTGAACTGAGCTTTGTGAGTGCTGATTGTGAAGCTTCCTTGATTTGGTAATGGGCCACGCTTTTAAAAGCGTGGCCTAAGGCTCCAAAGTGTGCTCCAACTTCAAAGTGTGCCCCAAAGCTCTTTTTTTTCTCCTGTTTGGCTTATTTTGTGCTTCTTTGCTTCTTTTTCTTCTTATTTCCTACCAAATTTATAAAATCAAAAGATCAAAGAAATATAATATTTAAGCACCAAAGAATGCAATATTTAAGCACTAATCACAAATTTCTTGTATGATAAGGCATAGAAAAACATGACATGATGACATGTCATCACAACACCAAACTTAAACCTTGCTTGTCCCCAAGCAAGAAAAGAATCATGCAATAAAGATTGACAACTTGGTATCTTGGTCACAATCCTCTTCTTGGTGCTTTTGTTAATTGCCTTCACTTCCTTGAATCCAAGTCTTAGTGGTTGTGTGATTGTTGGAGTCTTCTCTTCATCAAGAGTTTCTTGCAATGGTGGTTCAATGAGCTCTTCCTCTGTGCACTTCTCTACTTCACTTGAGTGTGAATTCTCTTGAGTATCTTCCTCTATTTTTTCTTCATGATTTTCCATTAATTCCTTTGGGAGGGAATCTTTATGTTTCATTGTCACCTCAAGTAGCTTTTGTGATTGTAAAATCCTTGGCTCATGTTCCTCATTCTTCTGTTGGTTCAAGAGATGAAGGTTGAGAATAATTTTGGTGACATGGATGTATTATGGTGAAGTTGTGTTGAGGGGTGTGGAATGAGTTGTGTGATTGATGGGATGACTTGTATGGATTTTGGAGGAAACTTTGTTTTGAGGCATAATCAAGTGATGATCTTTCAAATGAGAAACTGGGACGTGAGGGAGGATGCTCTTTCATTCCTTGGTGATACTCCCATCTACCATGAGGATAATGATATGAATCATTTTGTGGTGGTGGTTGGTATCCCATATAATTCTCTTGCTCATCTTGTGTCTCTGAAGCAAATCTCCATGAATTGGAGTGCTTAGAATTTGTATTTTCTTGGTGATATTCCCAGCCACCATTAGAGAGAGCAATAGATCAGAACTCAAAACTCTTGCAGCAAGCTTAAATTACAGGAAAGTAAATTAGGAGCACTGTAAACAGAGAAGCAAAATTGCAATGAATTAGAACTTAGAGCAATTGCAGAGGAATTTAAAATTGTGCAGGAAATGTAAATAAGATTTGCAGCAGGCTTAATGTAAATTGAATTGAGGAACCGAACAGAAAATGAAATGCAACTCAATTGCAAAATTTAAATGAGAGGTTGAAGATCTCAGGAAATCAATGAGACTAGAAAACAAGTCTAGATCTCAATTCCTTCCTTGATCCGCTAGCAAACAAGATGCACGAAAATTAAAGATGAAAGCGATGAAACGAACTTTGAATCAAATCACAATTCACTTGAAAGTCCTTTGTGTGCCTTGGTAGCGCCTTTGGCTTGAGTGTGAGGTCTTGAGTTCAAATCTTGGTGGAAGCACTTTTGTGAGCCTTTTCCTTGCATTTTCTTGAGTAGGAGCCCGATAAAGCTTAGTTGAGAAAGTGAACTGAGTGCTATTTTGCTTTCCTTGTTTTCCTTGTGTCTCCCCCTTCGAGCCTTGGTGAAGCCACTTTGGTTCATTTTTGCTTGTTTTTGGTCCTTAAAGATGCCTTTTACTTGTGCCTCAATTTTATGCCAAATATAGACTATCATATATCGTTGGAAAGCTCTAAATGTCAGCTTTTCAACGCAACTAGAAGCACATCAATTGGACGTTTGTAGCTCAAGTTATGGCCCTTTGAAGAAGGCATGGTCATGCTGTAAATGCCCAAGTTTTAACTTAGCGAAAATTCTTGCTTCCAAGCTAAGTTTCTTGTACGGCAAAGCTAAGTTCACTTAGTGAACTGAGCTTTGTGAGTGCTGATTGTGAAGCTTCCTTGATTTGGTCATAAGCCACGCTTTTAAAAGCGTGGCCTAAGTCTCCAAAGTGTGCTCCAACTTCAAAGTGTGCCCCAAAGCTCTTTTTTTTTTCTCCTTCTTGGCTTATTTTGTGCTTCTTTGCTTCTTTTTCTTCTTATTTCCTACCAAATTTATAAAATCAAAAGATCAAAGAAATATAACATTTAAGCACCAAAGAATGCAATATTTAAGCACTAATCACAAATTTCTTGTATGAAAAAGCATAGAAAAACATGACATGATGACACCAAGAGCTTAACCAAGCGCTACAAGGAATAAGGAAGCAAGGCAAACTCAAAGCTCAGCTCTTGCCAAGAGCTTTGCCAAGAGCTTTTTCAGGCTTGCTTTGAAGAAAATCAAGGAAGAAAAGCTCACCAATGCACTCACCAAGGTTTGAACTCAAGACCAAAGGGGGAGAGTGTAGCGCTACCTTACAAATCACCTTGAGAATTCTCTCTGTTTGCTTGTCTGCATAATTTCAGTGAATTGTGATTTGAATCTAATTTCCCTTTACAACTTTCATCTTTATTTGTTCTGCAATTTGTTCTCTATTGGATCAAGGAAGGAATTGAGATCTAGACTTATTTTCTAGTCTCATTGATCCCCTGAGATCTTCAATTTCACTTTGCAATTAAGCTGAGTTTCATTTCTGCTTTACTTCTTCAAGCAACTTTCCACTTCTGTTAAGATCTGCTGCAACTTGTTTCAATTTCACTTTGAAATTAAGCTGAGTTTCATTTTAGGTGTTGGAAATCCGTTTTCAACCCATCAACTCTGAAGAGGAAGCTACGAGAAGCTAGAGCACAACACTCCGGAGAGGACCTTACAGAAAATTTTAAAAAAGAAGAAGGCATGGCAGCCGAACCCAACAACAATGGTGGAGATGCAAGGAAGGTGCTTGGTGACTTTACTGCACCAACTTCCGACTTCTATGGAAGAAGCATCTCAATTCCTGCAATTGGAGCAAACAACTTTGAGCTTAAGCCTCAATTAGTTTCTCTAATGCAACAAAATTGCAAGTTTTATGGACTTCCATTGGAAGATCCTCATCAGTTCTTAGCTGAATTCTTGCAAATCTGTGACACTGGTAATACCAATGGGGTTAATCCCGAGGTCTACAGACTTCTGCTTTTCCCCTTTGTTGTAAGAGACAGAGCTAGGATATGGTTGGACTCACAACCTAAAGAAAGCCTGAACTCTTGGAAAAAGTTAGTCAATGCTTTCTTGGCCAAATTCTTTCCACCTCAAAAGTTGAGTAAGCTTAGAGTGGAAGTCCAAACCTTCAGACAGAAGGAAGGTGAATCCCTCTATGAAGCTTGGGAAATATACAAGCAATTAATCAGAAGGTATCCTTCTGACATGCTTTCAGAATGGAGCATCTTATGTATATTCTATGATGGTCTGTCTGAATTGTCCAAGATGTCATTGGACCCCTCTACTGGTGAATCTCTTCATCTGAAGAAAATGCCTGCAAAAGTCCAGGAACTCATTGAGATGGTTGCAAATAACCAGTTCATGTATACTTCTGAAAGAAATCCTGTGAATAATGGGATGACTCAGAAGAAAGGAGTTCTTGAGATTGATACTCTGAATGCCATATTAGCTCAGAACAAAATATTGACTCAGCAAGTCAATATGATTTTTTAGAATCTGACTGGAATGCAAGCTGCATCCGGTAGTACTAAAGAAACCTCATCTGAAGGAGAAGCTTATGACCCTGAGAATCCTGGAATGGATGAAGTGAATTACATGGGAAAATCCTATGAAAATACTTACAATACTTCATGGAGGAATCATCCTAATTTCTCATGGAAGGATCAGCAGAAGCCTAATCAAGGCTTCAATAATAATAATGGTGGGAGAAATAGGTTTGGCAATAGCAAGCCTTTTCCATCATCTTCTAAGCAACAGACAGAGAATTCTAAGCAGAGCCTCTCTGACTTAGCAACCATAGTCTCTGATCTATCTATGACCACTCTCAGTTTCATGACTGAAACAAGGTCCTTCATCAGAAATTTGGAGGCACAAGTGGGTCAGTTCAGTAAAAGAGTTACTGAAACTCCTCCTAGTACTCTCCCAAGCAATACAGAAGAGAATTCCAAAAGAGAGTGCAAGGCCATAAATATACCCAAAGTGGCCGAACCCACAGAGGAGGAAGAGGTAGTGATTTCCAGTGAGAAAGACCTCAATGGACGTCCACTGACCACTAAGGAGTTCCCTCCTGAGGAACCAAAGGAATATGAGGCTCATACAGAGATCATAGAGATTCCACTAAACTTACTGCTGCCATTCATGAGCTCTGATGAGTATTCTTCCTCTGAAGAAGATGAAGATATTATTGAAGAGCAAGTAGTTTAGTATCTAGGAGCAATCATGAAGCTGAATGCCAAGTTATTGGGTAATGAGACTTGGGAGGATGAACCTCCATTTCTCATCAATGAACTGAATGCTTTGGTTCAACTGAAATTACCTCAGAAGAAACCGGATCTCGGAAAGTTCTTAATACCCTGTACCATAGGCACCATGACCTTTGAAAAGACCCTGTGTGACCTGGGGTCAGGAATAAACCTCATGCCACTCTCTGTAATAGAGAAACTGGGGATTTTGAGGTACAAACTGCAAGAATCTCACTAGAGATGGCAGACAAATCAATGAAACAGGCTTATGGCCTTGTAGAGGATGTCTTAGTGAAGGTTGAAGGCTTGTACATCCCTGCTGACTTCATAATCCTAGACACTGGGAAGGATGAGGATGAATCCATTATCCTTGGAAGACCCTTCCTGGCCATAGCAAGGGCTGTGATTGATGTGGACAGAGGAGAGTTAGTCCTTCAATTGAATGAGGACTACCTTGTGTTTAAGGTTCAAGGATTTTCTTCTGTAACCATGGAGAGGAAACATGAAAAGCTTCTCTCAATACAGAGTCAAACAGAGCCCCCACACTCAACTTCTAAGTTTGGTGTTGGGAGGCCACCATTAAGCTCTGAGTCTCTGTGAAGCTCTCTAAGAGCTCACTGTCAAGCTATTGACATTAAAGAAGCGCTTATTGGGAGGCAACCCAATGTTATTTAATTATATTTATTTTCTATAGACATCTATTTTTCATTGCCATGTTATGTTTTCTTCAGGTTGATGATCATATGGAGTCATAAAAACATCTGCAGAATTAAAGCGAAATCAAAAATAGCATAAAAAATAGCACACCCTGGAGGACAGGTGGTGTGCGAAATCGTGATCATTCCATTCCTTGGTAACGGCGCTAAAAACTCAATACGCACGTTCATGATCTTATATCTGTTTCACAACTTCGTACAACTAACCAGCAAGTGCACTGGGTCGTCCAAGTAATAAACCTTACGTGAAACGTGATCAAAGGATCAAAAGATGTTCCAAAGATGTAAATACAATAGTAAAAAGTCCTATTTATACTAAACTAGTTACTAGGGTTTACAGAAATGAGTAAATGATGCAGAAATCCACTTCCGGGACCCACTTGGTATATGCTTGGGCTGAGCTTGAAGTTTACACGTGGAGAGGTCTTTCTTGGAGTTGAACGCCAGTTTGTAACGTGTTTCTGGCGTTGAACTCCACTTTGCAACTTGTTTCTGGCGCTGAACGCCAGACTGCAACATGGAACTAGAGTTCAATGCCAGTTTGCATCGTCTAAACTCGGGAAAAGTATGGACTATTATATATTGCTGGAAAGCCCTGCATGTCTACTCTCCAACTCAATTGGAAGCGCGCTATTTGGAGTTCTGTAGCTCCAGAAAATCCACTTTGAGTGCAAGGAGGTCAGAATCCAACAGCATCTGCAGTCCTTCTTCAACCTCTGAATCTGATTTTTGCTCAGGTCCCTCAATTTCAGCCAGAAAATACCTAAAATCACAAAAAAAACATACAAACTCATAGTAAAGTCTAGAAATGTGATTTTTAATTAAAAACTAATAAAAATATACTAAAAACTAACTAAATCATACTGAAAACTATGTAAAAACATTGCCAAAAAGCGTATAAATTATCCGCTCATCACAACACCAAACTTAAATTGTTGCTTGTCCCCAAGCAACTGAAAATCAAATAGGATAAAAAGAAGAGAATATACTATAAATTCCAAAATATCAATGAAACATAGCTCCAATCAGATGAGCGGGACTTGTAGCTTTTTGACTCTTGAATAGTTTTGGCATCTCGCTTTATCCATTGAGATTCAGAATGATTGGCATCTATAGGAACTCAGAATTCAGATAGTATTATTGATTCTCCTCTCCCCTATGTCTCTTCCTTGTCTTTCTTGCTCCTCCCTCATAGCTCTTTGATCTTCTCTAATTTCATGGAGGATGATGGAGTGCTCTTGATGTTCCACCCTTAATTGTCCCATGTTGGAATTTAATTCACCTAGGGAAGTGTTGATTTGTTCCCAATAGTTTTGTGGAGGAAAGTGCATCCCCTGAGGCATCTCAGGGATTTCATGGTGAGGAATCTCCTCATGCTCATATTGAGGTCCATGATCTCTTGTTTGCTCCATCCTTTTCTTAGTGATGGGCTTATCCTCTTCAATGAGGATGTCTCCCTCTATGTCAATTCCAGCCGAATTGCAGAGGTACTAACCTTGCCAAAGTGAAGGTCTTGTCAGCCACCTTGTAGATTTCTTGAGGTATAATCTCATGAACTTCCACTTCCTCCCCAATCATGATACTATGGATCATGATGGCCCGGTCTATAGTAACTTCAGACCGGTTGCTAGTAGGAATGATTGAGCGTTGAATGAACTCCAACCATCCTCTAGCCACTGGTTTGAGGTCAAGCCTTCTTAGTTGAACCGGCTTGCCCCTTGAGTCAATTTTCCATTGAGCTCCTTCCACACATATGTCCACGAGGACTTGGTCCAACCTTTGATCAAAGTTGACTCTTCTATTGTAGGGGCGTGCGTTCTCTTCCATCATTGGTAGGTTGAACGCCAACCTTACATTCTCTGGACTGAAATCTAAGTATTTCCCCCGAACCATGGTGAGCCAATTCTTTGGGTTCGGGTTCACACTTTGATCATGGTTCCTGGTAACCCATGCGTTTGCATAGAACTCTTGAACCATTAAGATCCCGACTTGTTGAATGGGATTGGTTAGAACTTCCCAACCTCTTCTTTGGATTTCAAGTCGGATCTCCGGATACTCATTCTTTTTGAGTTTGAAAGGAACC
>NC_029786.2:46396506-46397199 GCF_000816755.2 Arachis ipaensis
GTTTTCAATGCTATTTTTCATTCTGTTTTTGAATTTTTTTTGTAGTTTTTGTGACTCCACATGATCATCAACCTAGTGAATCATGAAATAACAAAGAGAAAATAAAATAAAATATATTAAATAACATCAGGTTGCTTCCCAACAAGCGCTTCTTTAATGTCAATAGCTTGACAGTGGGCTCTCACTGAGCCACACAGGTGATCAGGTCAATTTTATAGAGTCCCAACACCAAACTTAGAGTTTGGATGTGGGGATTCAACACCAAACTTAGAGTTTGGCTGAGGCCTCCAAACACCAAACTTAGAGTTTGATTGTGGGGGCTTTGTTTGACTCTGTACTGAGAGAAGCTTTTCATGCTTCCTCTCCATGGTTACAGAAGGAGGTCCTTGAGTTTTAAACACAAGGTTCTCCCCATTTAGTTGAAGGACTAACTCTCCTCTATCCACATCAATCACAGCTCTTGCTGTGGCTAGGAAGGGTCTTCCAAGGATGATGAATTCATCCTCTTCCTTCCCAGTGTCTAGAATTATGAAATCAGCAGGTTTGATTGTGTTTGACTCTGTACTGAGAGAAGCTTTTCATGCTTCCTCTCCATGGTTACAGAAGGAGGTCCTTGAGTTTTAAACACAAGGTTCTCCCCATTTAGTTGAAGGACTAACTCTCCTCTATCCACATCAATCACATCAATCACAG
>NC_029786.2:46398765-46399457 GCF_000816755.2 Arachis ipaensis
ACAAGGTATTAAGAACTTTCCAGGATCCTGTTTCTTCTGAGGCAATCTTAGTTGATCCAGATCACTCAGTTCATTGGTGAGCAAGGGAGGTTCATCTTCCAAAGTCTCATTACCAAATAATTTGGCATTCAGGTTCATGATAGCACCAAGGTACTTGGCAACTTGCTCTTCAGTAACATCTTCATTCTCTTCAGAAGAAGAATACTCATCAGAGCTCATGAATGGCATAAGGAGGTTCAATGGACTCTCTATGGTCTCTAGATGAGCCTCAGATTCCTTTGGTTCATCAGAGGAAAACTCCTTATTAATCTCTGGACGTCCCAGGAGGTCTTCCTCACTGGGATTCACATCCTCCTCCTCTTTTGTAGGTTCGACCATGATGGTCAAATCAATTGCCTTCTACTCTCTCTTTGAATTTTCTTCTGTATTGCTTGGGAGAGTACTAGAGGAGTTTCAGTGACCCTTTTACTTAGCTAGCCCACTTGTGCCTCCAAATTTCTAATGGAGGACCTTGTTTCATTCATGAAACTTAGAGTGGCCTTAGATAGATCAGAGACTATATTTGCCAAGCTAGATGGATTCTGCTCAGAACTCTCTGTCTTTTGCTGAATGGATGATGGAAAAGGCTTGCTATTGCTAAACCTGTTTCTTCCACCATTATTGAAGCCTTGTTGAGGCTTTTGTTGATCCTT
>NC_029786.2:46400949-46401345 GCF_000816755.2 Arachis ipaensis
AGATCATATTGACTTGCTGAGTCAATATTTTATTCTGAGCCAATATGGCATTCAGAGTATCAATTTCAAGAACTCCCTTCTTCTGAGGTGTCCTATTATTCATGGAATTTCTCTCAGAAGTATACATGAATTGATTATTTGCAACCATGTCAATAAGTTCTTGAGCTTCTGCAGGCATTTTCTTTAGGTGGATGGATCCACCTGCAGAATGGTCCAGTGACATCTTTGATAACTCAGACAGACCATCATAGAATATATCAAGGATGGTCCATTCTAAAAGCATGTCAGAAGGACACTTTTTGGTCAGTTCCTTGTATCTCTCCCAAGCTTCATAGAGGGATTCTCCTTCTTTCTGTCTGAAGGTTTGAACATCCACTCTAAGCTTACTCAGCTTTT
>NC_029786.2:46401453-46429545 GCF_000816755.2 Arachis ipaensis
AAAAAATGAAAAAGATTTGATTTTTGAAAAAGATAGGATTTTCAAATTGAAAATTTGATTTGACTCATAAGAAACAACTAGATTTAAAATTTTTTTTGAAAAAGTCAATCCAAATTTTCAAAATTTTAAGAGAGAAAAATGGAAAGATATTTTTTTTATTTTTAAATTTTTAATGAAGAAAGAGAAAAACACCAAAAAGACTCAAAACATGAAAATTATGAATCAAAACACATAATGCATGCAAGAACACTATAAATGTCAAGATGAACACCAAGAACACTTTGAAGATCAAGATGAACATCAAGACTTATTTTTGAAAATTTTTAAGAAAAGATAAACATGCAAGACACCAAACTTAGAAATTCTCAATGCTTAAACATTAACAAATTGAAAATGCATATGAAAAACTAGAAAAGACACAAAACAAGAAAATATGAAGATCAAACAAGAAGACTGGCCAAGAACAACTTGAAGATCATGAAGAACATATGATGAATTTTCGAAAATTCTTGAGAAAAAAGAAAAACATGCAAGATACCAAACTTAAAAATTGACTCTAGACTCAAACAAGAAACACAAAAAATATTTTTGATTTTATGAATTTGTAATTTTTTTTGAATTTTCGAAAATTAATTTTGTAAAAATGAAAAAAAGGAAACAGAAGAACTTTTTTTTTTTGTATTTTTTTTCGAAAATAAGAAGTAAAAAAAAGCTTAAAAATAAAATAAAATAAAATTACCTAATCTGAGCAACAAGATGAACCGTTAGTTGTCCAAACTCGAACAATTCCCGGCAATGGTGCCAAAAACTTGGTGTTGTTGCTGGATCAAACTTGGCACTGGTGCTATCGGAAATAAATGCGAAATAAATCCTTGGCAACGGCGCTAAAAACTTGGTGCGCGAAATTGTGATCATTCCATTCCTTGGTAACGACGCTAAAAACTCAATATGCACGTTCATGACCTTATATCTGTTTCACAACTTCGTACAACTAACCAGCAAGTACACTAGGTCGTCCAAGTAATAAACCTTACGTGAGTAAGGGTCGATCCCACGAAGATTGTCGGCTTGAAGTAAGCTATGGTCACCTTGTAAATCTCAGTCAGGTGGATTAAATTGTATTAAGAAATTATAGTGGATGAAAATAAATAAAATATAAAATAGGATAGTGGTACTTATGTAATTCATTGGTGAGAATTTTAGATAAGCGTATAGAGATGCTTTCATTCCTCTAATCTCTGCTTTCCTGCTGTCTTCATCCAATCAATCCTACTCCTTTCCATGGCAAGCTTTATGTAGGGCATCAACGTTGTCAATGGCTACATCCCATCCTCCTGTGAAAATGGTCCAATACGCTGTCACTGCATGGCTAATCATCTGTCGGTTCTCGATTATACTGGAATAGGATTTACTATCCTTTTGCGTCTGTCACTACGCCCAACACTCGCTAGTTTGAAGCTCGTCACAGCCATCCCTTCCCAGATCCTACTCGGAATACCACAGACAAGGTTTAGACTTTCTGGATCTCAGGAATGGCCACCCATGGGTTCTAACTTATACCACGAAGACACTAATAACTCGGACTCGGTCCCCTGTATTAGATATCCAAGAGATATCCATTCAATCTAAGGTAGAACGGAAGTGGTTGTCAGGCACACGTTCATAAGTTGAGAATGATGATGACTGTCACGATCATCACATCCATCATATTGAAGTGCGAATGAATATCTTAGAAGCGGAATAAGTTGAATTGAATAGAAAAACAGTAGTACTTTGCATTAATCATTGAGGAACAGCAGAGCTCCACACCTTAATCTATGGTGTGTAGAAACTCTACCGTTGAAAATACATAAGTGATAAGGTTCAGGCATGGCCGAATGGCCAGCTCCCAAAACGTGATCAAAGGATCAAAAGATGTTCCAAAGATGTAAATACAATAGTAAAAAGTCCTATTTATACTAAACTAGTTACTAGGGTTTACAAAAATGAGTAAATGATGCAGAAATCCACTTCCGGGGCCTACTTGGTGTGTGCTTGGGCTGAGCTTGAAGTTTACACGTGGAGAGGTCTTTCTTGGAGTTGAACGCCAGTTTGTAACGTGTTTCTGGCGTTGAACTCCACTTTGCAACTTGTTTCTGGCGCTGAACGACAGACTGCAACATGGAACTGGTGTTCAATGCCAGTTTGCATCATCTAAACTCGAGCAAAGTATGGACTATTATCTATTGCTGGAAAGCCCTGGATGTCTATGTTCCAAAGCAATTGGAAGCGTGCCATTTGGAGTTCTGTAGCTCCAGAAAATCCACTTTGAGTGCAGGGAGGTCAGAATCTAATAGCATTTGCAGTCCTTCTTCAACCTCTGAATCTGATTTTTGCTCAGGTCCCTCAATTTCAGCCAGAAAATACTTGAAATCACAAAAAAAAAACACACTAACTCATAGTAAAGTCCAGAAATGTGATTTTTAATTAAAAAATAATAAAAATATACTAAAAACTAACTAAATCATACTGAAAACTATGTAAAAACAATGCCAAAAAGCGTATAAATTATCCGCTCATCAACAGGCTTACTCGCATTTAAACGCCAATAAGGATAGCAGAATGGGCGTTTAACGCCCAGTCTGGCAGCGTTCTGGGCGTTAAATGCCAGAAATGGCAGGCAGACTGGCATTAAATGCCAGAAAAGGGTGTCTGGCTGTCTGACTGGCGTTAAACGCCAGAATTGGCAGACAGACTGGCGTTTAACGCTAGAAAAGGGTATCTGGCTGGCGTTAAAGGCTAGAAAGGGGCATCAGCCCAGCGTTTAACACCAGGAAAGGTAGCAAAGATGGCGTTAAACGCTAGGAATGGCACACAGAGGGCGTTTAAATGCCAGAAAGGTGCAGGAAGCAGAATTCCTTGACACCTCAGGATCTATGGACCCCACAGGATCCCCACCTACCCCAACTCACTCTCTCTCGTCTTCATAACACTCTTCCCCAAATACCCTTGACCAATCACATCAATACCTATTCGCCAAACACCATTAACCTATCAAATCCTACCTTCTTCTCCACAATCTCTTCACCACTCACATCCATCCACTACTCAATAAAAACCCATCATAAAACCCCACCTACCTCACCATTCAAATTCAAAACATTTCCCTCCCAAACCCAACTCCTTCATACACGACTTCCCTCTCTCTCTTACCCTATAAATACCCCTCCTTACCACCTTCAATTTCACACATCATAAACACTTAAACCCCCTTGGCCGAATCCAAAATCCATTCTATCTCCTCCATTTCTTCTTCTTCTCCTCCTTTCTTTCTACTTTTGCTCTAGGACGAGCAAACCTTTTAAGTTTGGTGTGGGAAAAAGCTCTGCTTTTTTTTTCATAACCATTAATGCACCTAAGGCCGGAGAAACCTCTAGAAAGAGGAAAGGGAAGGCAATTGCTTCCACCTCCGAGTCATGGGAAATGGAAAGATTCATCTCAAAAGTCCTTCAAGACCACTTCTATGAAGTTGTGGCCAAGAAAAAGGTGATCTCCGAGGTCCCCTTCATGCTCAAAAAGAGTGAATATCCGGAGATCCGACGTGAGGTTCGAAGTAGAGGTTGGGAAGTTCTCACCAACCCCATCCAACAAGTCAGAATCTTAATGGTTCAAGAGTTCTATGCTAACGCATGGATCACTAAAAACCATGATCAAAGTGTGAACCCGAACCCAAAGAATTGGCTCACAATGGTTCAGGGAAAATACTTGGATTTCAGTCCGGAAATTGTGATGTTGGCATTCAACTTGCCAATGATGCAAGGAGATCCTCATCCTTTCACCAGAAGGGTCAACTTTGATCAAAGGTTGGACCAAGTCCTCATGGACATCTGTGTGGCAGGAGCTCAATGGAAGAGAAACTCCAAAGGCAACCCGGTTCAACTGAGAAGGCTTGACCTCAAGCCTGTGGCTAGAGGATGGTTAGAGTTCATCCAACGCTCTATTATTCCTACTAGCAACCGGGAAATCAGAGAGGACCAAAGAGCCATGAGGGAGGAGCAACAAAGGCAAGGAAGAGACATAGAGGAGCTAAAGCACTCCAAAGGATTTTCAAGAGCAAGAGCTAGCCGCCGTCACTAAGGTGGACCCGTTCTTTAATTTTCTTGTTCTTAATTTTTTCTTTTTTAGGTTTTTATGCTTCATGTTGTGTCTATGTTTTTGTCTTTATTACATGATCGTCAGTGTTTAAGTGTCTATGTCTTAAAGTTATGAATGTTCTATGAATCCTTCACCTTTCTTAAATGAAAAATGTTTTCTGAAAAAGAAAAAGAAGTACATGAATTTCAAATTCTATCTTGAAAATAGTTTAATTATTTTGATGTGGTGGCAATACTTTTTGTTTTCTGAATGAATGCTTGAACAATGCATATTTTTTTATTGTGAAGTTTATGAATGTTAAAATTGTTGACTCTTGAAAGAATAATGAAAAAAAGAGAAATGTTATTGATAATCTGAAAAATCATAAAATTGATTCTTGAAGCAAGAAAAAGCAGTGAAAAACACAAAGCTTGCAAAAAAAATGGCAAAAAATAAAGAAAAATAAAGAAAAAGAAAAAGCAAGCAGAAAAAGCCAATAACCCTTTAAACTAAAAGGCAAGGGTAAAAAGGATCCAAGGCTTTGAGCATTAATGGATAGGAGGGCCCAAAGGAATAAAATCCTGGCCTAAGCGGCTAAATCAAGCTGTCCCTAACCATGTGCTTGTGGCGTGAAGGTGTCAAGTGAAAAGCTTGAGACTGAGCGATTAAAGTCGTGGTCCAAAATAAAAAGAGTGTGCTTAAGAACTCTGGGCACCTCTAACTGGGGACTCTAGCAAAGCTGAGTCACAATCTGAAAAGGTTCACCAAGTTATGTGTCTGTGGCATTTATGTATCCGGTGGTAATACTGGAAAACAAAATTCTTAGGGTCACGGCCAAGACTCATAAAGTAGCTGTTCAAGAATCAACATACTGAACTAGGAGAATCAATAACACTATCTGAATTCTGAGTTCCTATGGATGCCAATCATTCTGAACTTCAAAGGATAAAGTGAGATGCCAAAACTGTTCAGAAGCAAAAAGCTACTAGCTCCGCTCATCTAATTAAAACTAATCTTCATTGATAATTTTGGAATTTATTGTATTTTCTCTTCTTTTTATCCTATTTTGTTTTTAATTGCTTGGGGACAAGCAGCAATTTAAGTTTGGTGTTGTGATGAGCGGATAATTTATACCGTTTTTGACATTGTTTTTACATACATTACAAGAAAAACACCCATTCAGGTACACTTGAAAAATGTAGCCAAAAGTGAAAAAAAATGATGCCTTAGGCTACGGCTACGCTTTTTGGGCTATGGCTATGCTTTTTGGGGTGATTCCTATTCGGCCGTTGCCTATTCTCAAAGGCTACGCTTTTTCTCAAAGGCTACGCTTTTTCTCAAAGGCTACGCTTTTCTACACCAAAGGCTACGCTTTTGCCGTTTGGGAATAGGGTGCGCTTTTCAAGTGATGCTGTCCAAGACCAAAGGCTACGCTTTTCAGCTTTCATTTTTACCAGAATAGGCTACGCTTTTCAATGCTACTACATCACTTGTAAAGCCTTTGGTGTAGAAAAGCGTAGCCTTTGAGAATATATTTATAATGAACCAAAAGTATTAGAATGATCATAAATAAAAAGAAGATAAGTAAAATTAAATTAGCTTCTACAAAATAAATAGAGTTATCCCTTAGCACATCTATAATACACTGCTCTTTATATAATTGTTTTCGTGAATAGAAATATACTAGTCCAGGAACTTAGGCCCTCTATTAATTAGTTCTTCCTTTGTCTCTCTAGCATTAGCCTTCCACCAAATATACTCATTGCTATTTATCTGAAAATAATAAAAAGGCACTTAGCATAAAGAAATGTGCCATTTTTTACCAAACCACAAGGGTTCTTAAATCAAACTCATAAATTCTAGGTACTTGGCAGTGTAAAATCAATTGTAAAAAGCAAAAATTGTACAAATACAGAGCAACACCATGCACTTTTGCGCCAAATAGAAATTGAAAATAGAGAAAATAAAATAGAAGCCTATGCAAATTAATTCCTTAATTTGAAAGCATGATAAGGAGTGAAGCAAAAGACAGATACTAACCAGCAACATTGACAAACTTGACAAAGACATTAAAATAAATGAGGACTAAATTTTAGCAATCATAATTATTTATACTCTAACTTTATCAGAATTGCAAATTGAGCAAGTAATATAATATAATTTGAAATACTAACAACAGAAATAGCAGAAATCACTTCTCCAAAAGAACTTTGTACAACAGTAACAAGGGCGTACCTTGGGACAACTGGGGCAAGAACAAGTGCAGGATTTTGGGAGAATGCACTAGTTTCCAAAATATCAGAATTGCCTGCAGCAGTGATACAAATAAAATTAGGAATCGCTCAGAGTTTCAATCTTTAAAGCTAAACAATATTAACGAAAAGTTTCCATTTCAATTTACTTTTTAAAAGCACTTGCATAAATGCGATTCAAAACAAGAGGACGTTAGAGATAGAGATGGAAATGTTTCCCAATAAATTCCCAGTATTTTATAAAAATACATGACATGCGATGGGACATAAAAAACAAACCTGTGTCAACAAAGATCTTCATGTTCATTAAATCCCGGACATCCTGATCATGGAATACAAGAATTCCCTCCAATATAATGACATCAGAAGCATTGACCTAAGCAGAAATTAGAGACGACAAATCAAAAACCATAAAAAAATACAAATTTATTGCCGGAGCAATTGTCTGATACATTTGAATGCTCATAAAATATAAAATATGGTAAATACTTCAACATGTGCAAAATGTACTTATATTTTGTAGGACCTCATGAACTAAGTTCATCTACTGATGTATGCATGAAGTAAGACTATCAAGGAAACAACAGAAATGTTTTTACATTACCAACAATTAGGACATTACCAATAATTTAGAATGCCACTTAGAAACTTTTCTGAATTTGGCAAAACCAAAATATATACGCATTGAAAAACCTAAGCAATGTGCATTAAGAGATTCAGAATTTCCATTAAGAAAATCATACCCAGAGAAGCTAACGATACTAAAAAGAGAAAAATATTGGTACTGATCATAAGTTCATAATACCAAAATAGCAATGGTGTTTTCTTCAGTGTTCTTTCCCATCCTCAACCTTGCTATGTCTTCTTCTCATTCTTGTTATGTTTCCTCCAATAAGTACTATTACAGTTACAGAAGGAGAAGGACACAACACAAGAAGAAGAACAGTGAGAGTGAGAGGTAGCAGTAGCAGTAGCAGTAGTAGTAGCAGCTCCTCCAATGAAAAGGACAAAAAAGATTCACATTCTAAAAATATTCTGAGCATCAAATTGTTGTATCTGGAAGAAATGGGAACTACACAAATTAAAAGGGAAAAAGGATTATAATCAATAAAGCACAATAGATTGAAGCTATATACTAAGAGAAATGAATAAACAATAAAACCCGGAAGAAATATAAGGTACAAACAATTGATTCATACATTCGAATAACATTATTAATCCTGTCATGCTCTCTCCCTAATTTGTGAAGCTTCCAAATAGCGATCTAGCTCTGCTTGTGGCCTGAAATGACACCAATCAACTACAGTGAGATCAATTAGAGAGTAGAGTAGACCCCTTTATTATTTGTGAAAATAAGATAAAAAGTCCATTTAATCTATCCTTTGCTTGACGCCAAAATTATGATAGTAAAAACATGGAACAATATAAGAACAACAACAACTAATTAGAAGATAGAAAACCTAAAATTAGACCCCAAAACCCCAAAAAATTCACAGAACCAATTGAAAATTAATACATACCTTCTCTATTTCAATTAGCCATTGCAGTTCATCATCACTATCAAAATCATACACACCTTCGAACTGAAAAGTGAGAGCAAGTTAGAGAATGAGTGAGAAAGAGAGGATACAAAATAGAGAATTTACCTGGTGACACGGGGTACTCCCTTCGAGCTCCTTTGCGACGGAACAACAGCCCGACGGTGGCAGAACAGCGAAGGCAACAAGCCCTAGCAATGGTGGTGGAGTTTCAGCAGCGACCGAGCACCCCCTTCTTCTCTACTCCATCGCGTTTTCTCTCTTTTTTGAGCTCTCTTTCACTGGCGCTCGACAACGAAAACAATGGTGGCGGAGCCCTGCGTGAGTGAAGCTGAATGGATACCAAGAGGGCGAAAAAATTTTACTAAGTGTTTATTGGGTGTTTTTATATTAGACAACATGTTTAAAGCGCATCTGAAACATGACAAATAGGCTACGCTTCAAAAGCGTTTTTTTTTAATGTAAAAAATGAATCCATAGTTCTTAAGATAAGGCTACGCTTTATACGTGATTTCTATAATACCTAATGCTACACTTTTTAAATGATGCCACAATTGTGTATCCTTTTCTCTTATAAAAAGGCAACACGGAAAAAAGCGTAGCCTATTCATAGAATAGGCTACGCTTTTCAAATGTAGCTTAAAAAAAGTGTGGCTGAATGGGTATTTTTCTTGTAGTGATAGTTTTTAATATGTTTCAGTTACTTTTTATTATATTTTTATTAGTTTTTATGCAAAAATCACATTTCTGGACTTTACTATGAGTTTGTGTATTTTTCTGTAATTTCAGGTATTTTCTGGCTGAAATTGAGGGACCTGAGCAAAAGTCTGATTCAGAGCCTGAGAAGGGACTGCAGATGCTGTTGGATTCTGACCCTCCTGAACTCGAAGTGGATTTTCTGGAGCTACAGAAGCCCAATTGGCGCGCTCTCAATTGCGTTGGAAAGTAGACATCTTGGGGTTTCCAGCAATATATAATAGTCCATACTTTGCTCGAAATTTGATGGCCCAAACTGGCGTTCTAACGCCCACCAGAGACCATTTTCTGGCGTAAAACGCTAGAACTGGCATCCATGCTGGCGTTTAACTCTAGAAATGGCCAATGCACGTGTAAAGCTCAATGCTCAGTCCAAGCACACATCAAGTGGGCCCCGGAAGTAGATTTCTGCACTATCTGCACTTAGTTACTTATTTTTTGTAAACCCTAGTAACTCACAACTAGAAAATGGATTAATACAGACAGATTTATAGACGGATTTAGTCTTTATTATAGACGGATTTTTGGTTACCAACGAAATTACCGACGGATTTTGTCCCTCTGTAAAAGCCCCGTCGGAAATTATTTACCGACGGATTTTTTTCCGTCAGAAAATTACAGACAGATTTTTACCAGTTACCGACAGATTTTCCCTCTGTAAATTTTCTATCCATTTTCCAAAGGCGACGAACTTTTTGACGGATTTTCCATCTGTAATTTAAACTTTGGAAAATCATCTTACACTCTAATTACAGACAGAAAATCCGTCTGTAAATTTGTCAGTAAGGTAAAATAGAATTTTTTTATTTTTCTAATTACAAAATAAACTTATTTTCATACAAAATAAATATAAATTTAATAAATACAAATTTTTATTGATGGGATAAATAGAAAAACATACCAGTGAGTACAAAACGCTTTCTTTATAATAAGAAGCAATTATTTCCATGCAATAATACAATCTAAATACATTAGATGACAAATAACTACTAGTGGACTCATCAAGATTCAATATCCTAATTTATGGATAGCTTCATTCTTTCTTGAGCTTCTTAATGATGATGGCAATATACTTGCTTCTTGAGATTCTTGGTCCATCAAAATTATTCGCTGCTTCCCACTTTCTGAGAAGAGGATGTTTACCTTACTATATCCGATCTACACTCAGACAACAAATAAGGCAATTATTAGAAAAAAGAACCAAAAAGGAGTTGTTACCACTGCAGTTACTTTTGATTAAATTTCAAGTATCTGTCTGCAACAATTTGGAACTCTTCCATATTTTTCTCAGGGTTAGTTCTTTTTAAAGATCATGGACGCTGCCAAATAGCAATAACAGATTTGGAACATGTAATGCACACAATGCAATAAACCAGAGAAAGTATAAAAGCAAGTGATTCATAAACCTAAGAAACCTAAGAATACAACAGTCTAACTCTAGATACCAATATACCACACAAAAGAAAAGCACCTTAACTTCAATGCTTTGTTAATATGAGAGTTTTACACTATTATTATCAATCACATACTACTTCTATAATGTGGCAGCGCATAATTAAATATTTGTTTAGAAACTTTTATACAATATAGCCAAGTTTTATAAAACATGATGACTCCATTTATATAATATATAGGCAGAGTTATATAACTAAATCTTATAGTATGGTGATTCTTTTATCATACAATCCAATTCATAAAATCCTTTAGTCAATCATACATTTTGTGATAGTCTCTTGCTTTTTGGAAGTTCAAAGTGACGGTATCAAATTACTTTCAGCATGAAATAAGACTTACTCATGAGATGGTATTGTCTGGGGTTGATCTGAATCAAGGACAGACGAGAAGCATGTGCGTCGCGGAATTTCATTAACATATGCATTTCGTCTTTGTTCAGCCCCATCTTTTTGACCTGAAGTCAGATGGGAACAAACAAAACATAAGCGCGAATGAAAGAGAGACATTCTAATTGAAACAGATCCCTGCATCGGGAACAATGTTATCAGCACCAATAAGGTCAGAATAAGAAAGTTCAAAGGTGTAATAAAGTCTATTAGCACTTTAATCATAATCAGGAAGCATATAACTAGTGAAAACATATACAAACAAAATTAATGGCTATTATGTATGAAGTTATTCAAAGGCAAATAAACAAATTTATAGCTTCTGACAAATTTGGTGGTTCTCTATACAAGAAATACCTTTTGACAAATAAACATTACAAGTCAGCATCGAGCTACATATAGCCAAACTTCATTATACAATAGTCAATATCTAATTAAAAGTAACAAACCTTTAAACGTGTGAACTCTTCATGAATAGCTGGATCTAGTAACAATCTCCTTACCTGAAAATTATATTCACAAGATATCAAGGCACAAAGGACAAGCTTGCACATGTTTAGTTTAGTGAAGTAATATCCTAAATCTTAACCTAGGCAAGTCATTAGGGCCAAGGTACATGTCACTATTCAAGTAAATGAATCAAAGTAAAAGCTGAAAAATAGCACACTAGTGTATTCCAATTTTTAAGGAGCAAGAATGCTTGTTTACACAGGAAAAAGTGTATATCTAGAGTGTCACACTTAACATTCCATGTTATAACAATACCTGCATTGAAGGTAGCTTGAGTTGTGCTTTTAGATCCCGCACAGTAGACTAAGTTTATAAACAGCAATAAAATAGTTAATTTGATCATGATAACAATAAGAGGAATAAATAAATAATAATAGAATAAAAAGCATATCCAGCTTTTTCGAGCTTGATCACAAGGTGTTGTAAGATTATACAATTCACAAGTCAATGTGATAGTTTCATTATCATATCAATAACTATTAATCAAGTGAATGGCATTTTCTTAAAAACTACTAAATGAAAACCCCACACTAAAGATAATTTATTGGGTGTACCCTATCTAGTACTTAATTAATGCTGAGAATAAAATGAAAAGTTTCAATCGGAAAGTCCACTGTGTTAAGGATAAATTATATCACCCTACCTTGTGGTTAAAATATACTAGCCACAATATCTAAAAGAATACACTAATTTCTCTAAAATTAGGTTATTTGACAATTCACATCCCTATATTTTGTAAAATGCCACTCTTTCAAACTACTTTCATATTTAACATTTGTAAATAGCTAACGAAATACAACTTGACTAGCATTGAAGAGTGGGTAAATTTGTTAGTATTCTTAAAAGGGTGGAAATAAATTTTACTCAAGTGGTCAAAGTTGATGTCAGAAAGAAATGTAATTGCACACGAAACTTAAATGTAACAGGTAGCGCATGTAGTGATCTTTTGTGTATCAGCTTATCATCAAAGAGTAAAGCTTTCTTCAATTGTAGCAAAGGCTAATTGCATACCAAATGTTTCTCCATATTGGCTCTTGATATAACATTCTGCACAAAATCAAAATCTGACTCTTTACCAGTCTGCTGAATATATACAGCACGAGCAGCTAAAACATCTCCTATTTGTTCCTTAAACCTGGCATTGAAGAAATGGATTTCTGGTACATTCTTTTACAAATAGGAGTCATAATTCAAGGTAAATCAAAGTATACACTATAAATAATCCAACTGTGCAAATTTAATGGAAATTATTATTAGTGTAAACCTGTACTAAGATCTATACCACTATCTTAGCTATCAATATAACTTTTTCTACATAAACAGATTTTCTTATATGTTTCCAAAATCGATATAGTTGAAGGAGGAGGACTAGAGGCACATGACCAGAGGACCAGAGATTTTCTTACATTTGATGACTCTATTAAGACAAAAAATTACAAGTGCTAAATAAATTACATGTGATTTAGCAAAGTCGGCTGGGAAATTCAACAGTATTACAGATAAATTTCTTTAACCCATGTTGCAACACACCACTGATTTGGACCTTCCACCTAAAGCCTTATAATGTGCCATTTTTATTTGGTTCCATTCTAATCTGTAACTAACAGAACAGGTCAACTGACGCAAACAACTCAGACATGACAGATTAGTTCAATTGCAAGAAAGAACAATAAGTCAATTAGTTGAATTGACCTGTGCACTGATTCAATCAACAGAGTAGCAAACACCTAAATTTTAACTAGAGAAACTGTTCCAATTTTTTAAATACTTCCTCACCTCTCCCTGGAATTAAGTTCATCACCTAAACATAATCTCAAGATAAAATAGAAAATCCATAGCACCAAAATGATAGCCAACAAATAACAGCGGCTAATTGTTTCATAGCATCTGTGAAACCAACCAAAATGCAAGGAAAATTAGAATAAATAAATAATAATAGAATAAAAAGCATATCCAGCTTTTTCGAGCTTGATCACAAGGTGTTGTAAGATTATACAATTCACAAGTCAATGTGATAGTTTCATTATCATATCAATAACTATTAATCAAGTGAATGGCATTTTCTTAAAAACTACTAAATGAAAACCCCACACTAAAGATAATTTATTGGGTGTACCCTATCTAGTACTTAATTAATGCTGAGAATAAAATGAAAAGTTTCAATCGGAAAGTCCACTGTGTTAAGGATAAATTATATCACCCTACCTTGTGGTTAAAATATACTAGCCACAATATCTAAAAGAATACACTAATTTCTCTAAAATTAGGTTATTTGACAATTCACATCCCTATATTTTGTAAAATGCCACTCTTTCAAACTACTTTCATATTTAACATTTGTAAATAGCTAACGAAATACAACTTGACCATAGCACCAAAATGATAGCCAACAAATAACAGCGGCTAATTGTTTCATAGCATCTGTGAAACCAACCAAAATGCAAGGAAAATTATAAAGCCTCAACTATAGACTATAACCTTTATTCATTCTCTATTAGTCACAAATGTTCCACCTTTCTCAGGATTTTGTGCTGTCACCTGCACTCCATTCAGAAGAGGACCTATAAAGAGTGATATCTGGTTTCCTTTAAACTCTTTATATATACAAAGCATCCCAATTATACTCAACATAATAAGAGTCATAAACAAATAAACTTTAAAAAAGGGAAAATGATGGAAAAGAAAGTTGTTCTCACCGTTGTGCTAGAGCTTTCAAATCTTCGTGCAGTATTAATGTATAGATGCCTTCCTAGAATATTTACTTGAACCTTTGTATATAAACTAAGTATTGTTGTGGTCCATACTGACAACGCCATTCTTGTAAAACCTAGAGAAAAAGAAAATACAGTATAAAAATACATTGTAATAATGGAATTTCATTGTATCAAAAACTGAAAGAAAATATAGTAAAAAATTCAAATACTCACCATCGGTGTTAGATTTGAAGGGAAGAAAAAGACGCTGAAGGAGGATTAGGGTTTGTCCTCGTAAAAGAGGGGAAGAGAAGGGATAGCACGGGAACAATGATGATTGACGACGACGAGAGTGATAGAAGTCCCAAAGGTGTTGATGATGGAATAATTCGGTGGATGAAGGCGCCGAAGAGAAAGGTTTGGAGTGTGAATGGAGAGGAAGATGGATGTGAAGTTCTCGTTTAGAGTGTGGAGCTCGAGAGGATAGAGGGAGAGTTGGATTTAACTCAATATTTCCGATGGAAAATTTTAAATTACAGACGGATTTTTCGTCTGTAATAATTTAATAAAACGCAGCATTTTTGTCTCTCTAATTACAGACGGATTTTCCATCTGTAACCATTTCCCACGAAAAAAATTAATTTTTCCGACAGAATTATCGACGGATTCTCTTTTCTGTCTGTAATTTATGCTAATTCATTTTTTTTTATTTTCCGACAAAAAATCCCTCTGAAATTCCGTCTATATTTCCGTGGGATAAAATCCGTCGGAAATATCCGTCTGTAATAACTAGTTTTCTAGTAGTGACTAGTTGAGTATAAATAGCACTTTTTACTATTGTGTTTACATCTAAGTTGGGAACGAGCTTATGCCATTTTTCACATTTGGAGGCTGGCCACACGGCCAAGCCTAGACCTTTTTCTCTTATGTATTTTCCAACGGTGGAGTTTCTACACCTCATAGATTAAGGTGCGGAGCTCTGCTGTTCTTCATGAATTAATGCAAGTACTATTGTTTCTCTTTCAATTCACGCTTACTTCTTCTCCAAGATATACTCTCGTACTTAGTTCAGTTAAGTCAGAATGAAGGGGTGATACTTCGTTACTTGCTAAGCCAAGATCCGCATGCCTGATGATGAGCGGATAATTTATACGCTTTTTGGCATTATATTTAGGTAATTTTTAGTATGTTTTAGTTATTTTTATTATATTTTTATTATTTTTTAAATAAAAATCAAATTTCTGGACTTTACTATGAGTTTGTGTGTTTTTCTGTGATTTCAGATATTTTCTGGCTGAAATTGAGGGACCTGAGCAAAAATCTGATTCAGAAGCTGAAAAAGGACTGCAGATGCTGCTGGATTCTGACCTCCCTGTACTCGAAGTGGATTTTTGGAGTTACAGAAGTCCAATTGGCGCGCTCTCAATTGCGTTAGAAATTAGACATCCTGGGCTTTCCATAAATATATAATAGTCTATACTTTGCTTGAGATTTGATGGCCCAAACCGGCGTTCCAAGTCAGCATAAAAATTCTGGCATCAAAACGCCATAACTAGCATAAAAGCTGGAGTTAAACACTCAAACTGGCACCAAAGCTGGCGTTTAACTCCAAGAAAAGTCTCTACATGTGAAAGCTTCAATGCTCAGCCAAAGCAGACACCAAGTGGGCCCGGAAATAGATTTCTGCATCATTTACTCATTTCTGTAAACCCTAGGTTACTAGTTCTCTATAAATAGGACTTTTTACTACTGTATTTGATATACTTTTCATCTTTTGATCTCTTGATCACGCTTTGGGAGGCTGGCCATACGGCCATGCCTAGATCTTTTGTTCTTATGTATTTTCAACGGTGGAGTTTCTACACCCCATAGATTAAGGTGTGGAGCTCTGTTGTTCCTCATTGATTAATGCAAAGTACTATTGTTTTTCTATTCAACTCAAGTCTATTTCTTCTCCAAGATATTCATTCGCACTCAAGAACATGATGAATGTGATGATTATGTGACACTCATCACCATTCTCACCTATGAACGCGTGCCTGACAACCACTTCCATTCTACATGCAAACAAGCTTGAATGTGTATCTCTTGGGTTTCTAATCTAAGATTAGAACCTTCGTGGTATAGGCTAGAATTATTGGCAGCCATTCCTGAGATCCGGAAAGTCTAAACCTTGTCTGTGGTATTCTGAGTAGGATCTGGGAAGGGATGAATGTGATGAGCTTCAAACTCGCGAGTTTTGGGCATAGTGACAGACGCAAAAGGATCAATGGATCCTATTCCAACATGATCGAGAACCAACAGCTGATTAGCCGTGCGGTGACAGCGCATTTGGACCATTTTCACCGAGAGGACGGGAGGTAGCCATTGACAACGGTGATACCCAACATACAGCTTGCCATGGAAAGGAGTATGAATGATTGGATGAAGACAATAGGAAAGCAGAAGTTCAGGAAGAACAAAGCATCTTCATACGCTTATCTGAAATTCTCACCAATGAATTACATAAGTACCTCTATCTTATTTTATGTTTTATTCATCTTTTAATTATCAATTCTCCATAACCATTTGAATCCGCCTGACTGAGATTTACAAGATGACCATAGCTTGCTTCAAGCCGACAATCTCCGTGGGATCGACCCTTACTCATGTAAGGTTTATTACTTGGACGACCCAGTGCACTTGCTGGTTAGTTGTGCGGAGTTGTGATAAAGAGTTGAGATTACAATTGGGCATACCAAGTTGTTGGCGCCATTGATGATCACAATTTTGTGCACTAAGTTTTTGGCACCGTTGCCGGAGATTGTTCGAGTTTGGACAACTGACGGTTCATCTTGTTGCTCAGATTAGGTGATTATATTTTAATTTTAAGTTATTTTTGTTTTTATTCTTCTTATTTTTGAAAAATTTTCAAAAAAAATTTATTCTATGACTTCAGAGTTTTTAAGAATGAATTCTAGAGTTTCAGATGATACTTTTATCATCACAGAAGCTAATTGATTCCCATCAATTTGGCTATTGTATGTAATGTCCTGCTGAAGCTTAGCTAGCCATGTCTAATCTTTTTAGACTGAAACTTTAGACTAACATTACATGATTCCTGAAATTCTTATTAAAAATTTTGAATCTCTTTATTTTCTTTTTCCAATTTAATTTTCGAAAAATTACAAAAAAATTTAATAAAATCATAAAAACAAAAAATTTTGTGTTTTTCTTGTTTGAATCTAGAGTCAATTTTAAGTTTGGTGTCCTGCATGTTTTATTTAATTTCTTGTAATTTTTGAATATATGCATTATGTTCTTCATTAATCTTCAAGTTGTTCTTGATGATTTCATTACTCTGATCTTTAATTTCTCTTGTTTTGTGTGTTTTGTTGTTTTTCATATGCATTTTCAATTGTTAGTGTCTCTAATATGAAAATTTCTAAGTTTGGTGTCTTGCATGCATTGTTTATTTGATCTTAGTTTTCCGTGATTAGTTTCATTTTGTTGTTTCTCATCATTAAAAATTCATAAATTTTCAAAACTATGTATTTTCAAGTCAATAATACAGAGAATTGAAGATTCAGAATATTCAGTAGAGGAATTACAGAGAAAAAGCTGGGCGTTCAAAACGCCTAGTGAGGAAGGAAAACTGGCGTTTAAACGCCAGCCAGGGTACCTGGCTGTGCGTTAAACGCCCAAAAAGGTAGTATTTTGGGCGTTAAACGCCAGAATGGATACCATTCTAGGCGTTTAATGCCAGGATAGCACAAGAGGGAAGATTTTGTTTTTAACCCAAATCTTTTTCAAATTTTCATAATTTTTCAAAATCAAATCTTTTTCAAATCATACCTTTTCAATCATATCTTTTCAAAATCAATTCCTTTCCATTTTTTTTACTATTTTCGAAAATCCTTGCTAACAATTAGTGATTTGATTCAAAAATTTCTTCCTTATTAAGAAAGGTTCAATATTTGAATTTTAGAATCATATCTTTTAAATTTCTTGTTAGCCAAGTCATTAATTTTAAAATAAAATCTTTTTAAATTGTTTGTCAATCATATCTTTTTAAAACCATATTTTCTCAATCATATATTCTCAACCACATCTTTTTTAAAAAAAATGATTTTCAATCATATCTTTTTGATTTTTTTTTCAAATTTTTTTAAATCACTTAATTACTTTCTCAATTTTTAATTTTCGAAAATCATTTACCAAATTTTCAAAATTTCTTTTAATTATTTCAAAATCTTTTTAAATTTAATTTCAAAAATTCTTCCCCCCTTCTCACATCCTTCTATTTAAGGGACTAACACTCCTCCTCAATGTGTAATTCGAACTCACTCCCTCTCTATAAGTTCGAATTCTCTCCTCTCTACCTCCTCATTCCATTCTTCTTTTTCTCTGATACCTCAAGGAATCTCTATACTATGACATAGAGAATTCCATACTTTTTTCTCCTCTTTTTCATATGAGCAGGAGCAAGGACAAAGGCATTCTTGTTGAAGCTGATCCTGAACCTGAAAGGACCTTGAAGAGAAAGCTAAGAGAAGCTAAAGCACAACTCTCTGGAGAGAACCTAACAGAAATTTTCAAACAAGAAGAAGCCATGGCAGCCGAAAACAACAACAATACCAACAATGCAAGGAAGGTGCTTGGTGACTTTACTGCACCTACTCCTGACTTCTATAGGAGAAGCATATTGATGTGTAGAAAACAATCTAACACAAAACTCACCGGCAAGTGTACTGGGTCGTATCAAGTAATAATAACTCATGTGAGTGAGGTCGATCCCACAAGGATTGAAGGATTGAGCAATTTTAGTTAGGTGGTTGATTTAGTCAAGCGAACAAGAGTTGATTGAGTGATTTGTAATTGACAGAAGCTAAATTGCATGAATTGTAAAGGGAGAGGGACAATTGACTGTAAATTAAAGGGCAAAGAAAGTAAAGAAGCTGAATTTTAAAGTGCAAGAAATATAAATTGCAGAAACTTAGATTGCAAGAAATGTAAATGACTGAAGCTTAAAGTGCAAGAAACGTAAATTGCTTGAATTATAAAAGGAATTGGGAATTTGGATTGCAGAAATTAAATGATCTTAAGTAAATTGCAACAAGCAGAAGAATATAAGATGAATTGAATTGAAGTAGATCTCAAACAGAAAAGTAAATTAGCTTAAAGAAGCATTCAGCAAATGAATTAAATGGAAATTGCAAGATCTCAGGGGTCAAGAGACTAGAAAACCAAGTCAAGATCTCACTACCTTCCTTGATCCAATCCAAAGAACAATTGCAAACAAATTAAAGATCAAAGCAGTAAAGCAACTTTGAATTCAAATCACTAAATTCTGAATTATGTAGAGAAAGGAACATAGAGATCTCAAGGTGAGATTGAGACAGAATTTCCTCAATTCTCAACAGCCAAGACTCAAGTAAAGCTTTGCAGAAAATGAAAACCGAAAACCCAGAGGGGAAGAGAATTCAATTCTCCTCCCAATTCCCCATGATCTAAATAAGAGCTCTCCAAATTACAAATCTAAATTTTAACAGAGGTAAAATGTTCAAAGTGCAAGTTCCCGTCTATTCTAAATCAAACTAACTTCTATTTATACACTTCCTTCTATTGATTATTAAGCCTTGAATTTGGGCCTTGGCCTTGATGGAATTGGATTGAAGATAGCCTCAGTTGATTGCTCTTGGACTTGAGAAGAAATCCGTTTGCAATTTGGACTTTGGAGCCTTTAAGTTTGAGTTAACGTTTGAGGCCAACTTTAACTCAAACGTTTGCGTGTTAAAAATTATGCAGAATAGTGCTTTTCTGTCACTCACGTTTGAGGTCAAACATGAGCTCAAATGTGCTCCCTCCAAGGCCATTTTGCAGCCAACGTTTGACCTCAAGTTTGAGGGAAACGTTGGCACAAACGTTAGTCCTCCTGGGTGTGTAATTGTGCCAACGTTTGACCTCAAGTTTGAGGCAAACGTTGGCGTAAACATTGCTTTCTCCAGGGCTTGTTTTTGAGCCAACGTTTGACCTCAAGTTTGAGGCAAACGTTGGCATAAACGTTGGCTTCTCCAGGGCTCTTCTTAAGCCAACGTTTGACCTCAAGTTTGAGGCAAACATTGGTGCAAACGTTGGCCTCTCCTGGGCATATTTTTGAGCCAACGTTTGACCTCAAGTTTGAGGCAAACGTTGGCACAAACGTGAGCTCTTCCCAGGGTGGTTTTGCTGCCTTCATTTCAATTGCTGCCATCCCTTTTCTTCAACCTTCCTCCAAGCCTTTTGGTTACCTGTCATCAATCAACAAATGCATCAAAGCTATACTAAAATCATGAGACTTCTTCTCATCCTTGACATATAAGCAATTATAGCACAAAACCTTATGAAAATGCATCAATTTACTTATGGTTGATTGAATCCAAATATACATGAATTTCTACCCAAATAGCTTACTTGTAACTCAAGAAAGTGTATAAAACCTATTAAAACAAGTGAAAAATTGCTTGAAAAAGTAGCATATGATGACTTGTCATCACATATCAATCCCTGCCATTAGAGCAAACAACTTTGAGCTTAAGCCTCAATTAGTTTCTCTAATGCAACAGAATTGCAAGTTTCACGGACTTCCATTGGAAGATCCTCATCAGTTCTTAGCTGAATTCTTACAAATCTGTGACACTGTCAAGACCAATAGGGTTGATCCCGAGGTCTACAGGCTTATGCTTTTTCCCTTTGTTGTAAGAGACAGAGCTAGAATATGGTTGGATTCACAACCTAAGGAAAGCCTGAACTCTTCGAAAAAGCTGGTCAATGCCTTTCTGGCCAAATTCTTTCCACCTCAAAAATTGAGTAAGATTAGAGTGGAAGTCCAGACCTTCAGACAGAACGAAGGTGAATCCCTCTATGAAGCTTGGGAAAGATACAAGCAATTGATCAGAAGGTGTCCTTCTGACATGCTTTCAGAATGGAGCATCATAGGTATCTTCTATGATGGTCTGTCTGAACTGTCCAAGATGTCATTGGACAGCTCTACTGGAGGATTTCTTCATCTGAAGAAGACCCCTTCAGAAGCTCAGGAACTCATTGAAATTGTTGCAAATAACCAATTCATGTACACTTCTGAAAGGAATCCTGTGAATAATGGGACAAATTAGAAGAAAGGAGTTCTTGAGATTGATACTCTAAATGCCATATTGGCTCAGAACAAAATATTGACTCAGCAAGTCAATATGATCTCTCAGAGTCTGTCTGGCATGCAAGTAGCAACAGGCAGTACCAAAAAAGCTTCATCTGAAGAAGAAGCTTATGATCCTGAGAACCCAGCAATGGAAGAGGTGAATTACATGGGAGAATCCTATGGAAACACCTATAATCCTTCATGGAGAAATCACCTAAATCTCTCATGGAAGGACCAACAGAGGCCTCAACAAGGCTTCAAAAACAGTAATGGTGGAAGAAATAGGTTTAGCAATAGCAAGCCTTTTCCATCATCTTCTTAGCAACAAATAGAGAATTCTAAGCAGAGCCACTCTGACTTAGCAACCATAGTCTCTGATCTAATTAAAACCACTCAAAGTTTCATGACTGAAACAAGGTCCTCCATTAGAAATTTGGAGGCATAAGTGGGTCAGCTGAGTAAGAAAGTTACTGAACTCCCTCCTAGTACTCTCCCAAGCAATACAGAAGAGAATCAAAAAGAGAGTGCAAGGCCATAACTTTAACCAACATGGTCAAACCTGGAGAAGAAGAAAAGGCAGTGATTTCCACTAAGGAAGACCTCAATGGACGACCACTGGCCTCCAAGGAGTTCCCTAATGAGGAACCATGGGAATCTGAGGCTCATGCAGAGACCATAGAGATTCCATTGAATTTACTTCTGCCATTCATGAGATTTGATGAGTATTCTTCCTCTGAAGAGGATGAAGATGTTACTAAAGAGAAAGTTACCAAGTACCTTGGAGCAATCATGAAGCTTAATGCCAAGTTATTTGGTAATGAGACTTGGGAGGATGAACCCCCCTTACTCATCAAAGAACTGGATGACTTGACTAGGCAGAGATTACCTCAGAAGAGACAGGATCCTGGAAAGTTCTCAATACCTTTTACCATAGGCACCATGATCTTTGAGAAGGCTCTGTGTGACCTAGGGTCAAGTATAAACCTCATGCCACTCTCTGTGATTGAGAAGCTAGGGATCCTTGAGGTACAAGCTGCAAAAATCTCACTAGAGATGGCAGACAATTCAAGGAAACAGGCTTATGGACTTGTAAAGGATCTCTTGGTAAAGGTTTAAGGCCACTACATCCCTGCTGATTTCATAATTCTAGACACTGAGAAATGTATGGATGAATCCATCATCCTTGGCAGACCCTTCCTAGCCACAGCAAAAGCTGTGATTGATGTTGACAGAGGAGAATTGGTCCTTCAAGTGAATGAGGACTCCCTTGTGTTTAAAGCTCAAGGATCTCCCTCTGTAGTCATGGAGAGGAAGCATGAAAAGCTTCTCTCAATGCAGAGTCAATTAGAGCCCCCACATTCAAACTCTAAGTTTGGTGTTGGGAGGCCATCATCATGCTCTGAATATTTGTGAGGCTCCATGAGAGCCCACTGTCAAGCTATTGACATTAAAAAAGCGCTTGTTGGGAGGCAACCCAATTTTATTTAATTATATCTATTTATTTTCCATTGTTATTTTATGTTTTCTATAGGTTGATGATAATGTGAAGTCACAAAAACAACTGAAAAAGCAAAAACAGAATGTAAAATAATATTAAAAATAGCACACCCTAGAGGATAAGCTTACTGGCATTTAAACGCCAGTAAGGGTAGGAGAATGGGCGTTAAACGCCAAGTCTAGCACCATTCTGGGCGTTTAACGCCAGAAATGGGCATAGAGCTGGCATTTAAACGCTAGAAATGGGAGAAAAGCTGGCGTTAAACGCCAGAAATGGGCAGCAACCTGGCATTTAACGCCAGGATTTGCAATCAAGGGGGCGTTTACATGCCAACATGGTGCAGGGATGAGAAATCCTTGACACCTCAGGATCTGTGGATCCCACAGGATCCCCACCTACCTCATCTCTTTCTCTCTCTCTCTCTCTCTCTCTTCTTCACACCTTCCCATAAAACCCTTCCCCAAATACCCTTCACCAATCACCCCAATACCTCTTCCCCAAAACCCCCCCACCTATCAAATCCTACCCTCTTCTCCATAAATCTCTTCACCAACCCACATCCATCCATCATTAAATCCCACCTACCTCACCATTAAAATTCAAACCATTTCCCTCCCAAAACCCTCCCCTACATAGCCGCACCCTCTCTCCCCCTTACTCTATAAATACCACTACCCACCACCTTCATTTTCACACAACATACACACAACTCACCCCTTGGCCAAATCACTAACCCCCTCCATCTCCTCTATTTCCTCTTCTTCTACTCTTTTCTTTCTTCTTTTGCTCGAGGAAGAGCAAACCTTCTAAGTTTTGTATGGTAAAACTGTTGCTTTTTGTTTTTCCATAACCATTTATGACACCAAAGGCCGGAGAAACCTCTAGAAAGAGGAAAGAGAAGGCAAAAGCTTCCACCTCCGAGTCATCACAGATGGAGAGATTCATCTCAAGGGTGCATCAAGACCACTTCTATGAAGTTGTGGCCAAGAAGAAGGTGATCCCCGAGGTCCCTTTCAAGCTCAAAAAGGGTGAATATCCGGAGATCTGACATGAGATTCGAAGAAGAGGTTGGAAAATTCTCACCAACCCCATTCAACAAGTCGGGATCTTAATGGTTCAAGAGTTCTATACCAATGCATGGATCACCAAGAACCATGATCAACGTGTGAACCCAGACCCAAGGAATTGGCTCACAATGGTCGGAGGAAATACTTAGATTTCAGTCCGGAAAATGTAAGATTAGCATTCAACTTGCCCATGATGCAAAGAGATGCACGCCCCTACACTAGAAGGGTCAAATTTGATCAAAGGTTAGACCAAGTCCTCATAGAAATTTGTGAAGAGGGTGCTCAATAGAAGAGAGATTCAAGAGGGAAGCCGGTTCAACTAAGAAGGCATGACCTCAAGCCCGTGGCTAGGGGATGGTTGAAGTTCATCCAACGCTCAATCATTCCCACTAGCAACCGGTCTGAAGTTACTATAGATCGGGCTATCATGATCCATAGCATCATGATTGGAGAGGAAGTAGAAGTTCAGGAGGTTATATCCCTAGAACTCTACAAGGTGGCGGACAAGTCCTCTACTTTGGCAAGGTTAGCCTTCCCTCATCTCATTTGTCACCTCTGAAATTTGGCTGGAATTGGCATAGAGGAAGACATCCTCATTGATGAGGACAAGCCCATCACTAAGAAAAGGATGGAGAAAACAAGAGAGCCCACTCTTGAACCTCACCAAGAGCATGAGGAAATTCCTCATCATGAAGTTCCTGAGATGCCTCAAGGGATGCATTTTCTTCCATAAAACTATTGGGAGCAAATCAACACCTTCCTAGGAGAATTAAGTTCCAATATGGGACAACTAAGGGTGGAGCACCAAGAGCATTCTATCCTCCTCCATGAAATTAGAGAAGACCAAAGAGTCATGAGGGAGGAGCAACAAAGGCAAGGAAGAGACATTGAGGAGCTCAAGCACTCCATAAGATCTTCAAGAAGAAGAACAAGCCGCCATCACTAAGGTGGACCCGTTCTTTAAAATCCTGGCCTAAGCGGCTAAACCAAGCTGTCCCTAACCATGTGCTTGTGGCGTGAAGGTGTCAAGTGAAAAGCTTGAGACTGAGCGGTTAAAGTCGTGGTCCAAAGCAAAAAGAGTGTGCTTAAGAGCTCTGGACACCTCTAATTGGGGACTCTAGCAAAGCTGAGTCACAATCTGAAAAAGGTTCACCCAGTTATGTGTCTGTGGCATTTATGTATCCGGTAGTAATACTGGAAAACAAAATGCTTAGGGTCACGGCCAAGACTCATAAAGTAGCTGTGTTCAAGAATCAACATACTGAACTAGGAAAATCAATAACACTATCTAAATTCTGAGTTCCTATAGATGCCAATCATTCTGAACTTCAAAGGATAAAGTGAGATGCCAAAACTATTCAGAAGCAAAAAGCTAATAGCCCCGCTTATCTAATTAAGACTGATCTTCATAGATGTTTTTTGAATTCATTGTATATTCTCTTCTTTTTATCCTACTTTGTGTTTAGTTGCTTAGGGACAAGCAATAATTTAAGTTTGGTGTTGTGATGAGCGGATAATTTATACGCTTTTTGGCATTGTTTTTAGGTAGTTTTTAGTATATTTTAGTTACCTTTTATTATATTTTTATTAGTTTTTAAATAAAAATCACATTTCTGGACTTTACTATGAGTTTGTGTATTTTTCTGTGATTTCAGGTATTTTCTGGCTGAAATTGAGAGACCTGAGCAAAAATCTGATTCAGAGGCTGAAAAAGGACTGCAGATGCTGCTGGATTCTAACCTCCCTGCACTCTAAGTGGATTTTCTAGAGCTACAGAAGCCCAATTGGCGCGCTCTCAATTGCGTTGGAAAGTAGACATCTTGGGATTTCCAGCAATATATAATAGTCCATACTTTTCTCGAGATTTGATGGCCCAAACCGGCGTTTCAAGTTAGCATAAAAATTCTGGCGTCAAAACGCCAGAACTGGCATAAAAGTTGGAGTTAAACGCCCAAACTGGCACCAAAGCTGGCGTTTAACTCCAAGAAAAATCTCTACATGTGAAAGCTTCAATTCTCAGCCCAAGAACACACCAAGTGGGCCCGGAAGTGGATTTCTGCATCATTTACTCATTTCTGTAAACCCTAAGTTACTTGTTCTCTATAAATAGGACCTTTTACTACTGTATTTGATATACTTTACATAAGTACCTATATCTTATTTTATGTTTTATTCATCTTTTAATTATCAATTCTCCATAACCATTTGAATTTGCCTGACTGAGTTTTATAAGATCACCATAGCTTGCTTCAAGCCGACAATTTCCGTGGGATCGACCCTTACTCACGTAAGGTTTATTACTTGGATGAACCAATGCACACTTGCTGGTTAGTTGTGCGGAGTTGTGACAAAGAGTTGAGATTACAATTGTGCGTACCAAGTTGTTGGCGCCATTGATGATCACAATTTTGTGCACCACCTGACAATCACAAGCGGTTTACATGATGTTCAACGTAGTTATTGGACGACAGTCGGAGTATATTCTCTTGGGTCTCTGATCTACGGACTGAGTCCGTGAGATTAGGATCTTCGTGGTATTGGCTAGAACTAATTGGTAGCATTCCTGAGATCTGGAAAGTCTAAACCTTGTCTGTGGTATTCCGAGTATGATCTAGGAAGGGATGACTGTGACGAGCTTCAAACATATGAATGTTGGGCGCAGTGACAGTGTGCAAAAGGATAGAGAGAACCTATTCTGACGCTAGTGAGAACCGACATATGATTAGCCATGCGGTAGCTGTACCTGGTATTTTTCATCCGAGACAAGAAATCTGATAGTTGATTAGCCATGCAGAAACCGTACTTGGTATTTTTTATCCGAGAGGATCATACAGCTTGCTATAGAAGGGAGCACGCATGATTGGAAGAAGACAATAGGAAAGCAGAGGGTCAGAAGCAACAAAGCATCTCCAAACGCTTATCTGAAATTCCCACCAATGAATTACATAAGTATCTTTATTTTATTTTATGTTTTATTTATCTTTTAATTATCAAAACCTCATAACCATTTGAATCCGCCTGACTAAGATTTACAGGATGACCATAGCTTGCTTCAAGTCGGCAATCTCTGTGGGATCGACCCTTACTCGCGTAAGGTTTTATTACTTGGACGACCCAGTGCACTTGCTGGTTAGTTGTGCAGAGTTGTGAAAAGTGTGATCACAATTTCGTGCACCAGAGACACCCCACCATGGTAAAATCTTTTCTTTTTCTCTTTTGTAAATATTGGTAAAAGTAGTTAATTTGATGTTTTGTTAGGGTTGTTGAGTTTAGTTGGTAGTATAATGTGTTAAATAAGGTTTTATGGTGTTTTGGAAGTTGTTTGGAGGTTTGGAATGCTTGGTTTAGTGCAAAAAATGGAAAATTTTAAAAAACAGAGCGCCAACCCACGCGTACGCGTGACCTAAGCTTTTTCGACCATCCACGCGCACGCGTCACCCACGCGTACGCGTGGATACAAAATTCCACCCGCAGCCAAATTCCAGAGAGTTGCGCCTACATCGCGCGAGTTTTGTGCCTTTCGCGCAAAACTACCCACGCGTACACGTGCATCTCGCGTACGCATCGCTCTGTGAATAAGCCACCCAAGCATACGCGTGATACACACGTACGCGTCGCGCCCATTTCACCTCAGTCCACGCACACACGCGTGACTGGTATGCGAAATTGTTACTCAGGTTGTGAATTGTTGTTCGAAATTGATTCCCTGGCAATGGCACCAAAAACGGATGCACAGAACCATGGTCTAAACATATCTTCACAACTTCGCATAACTAACCAGCAAGTGCACTGGGTCGTCCAAGTAATACCTTACGTGAGTAAGGGTCGATCCCATGGAGATTGTTGGTATGAAGCAAGCTATGGTCACCTTGTAAATCTCAGTCAGGCAGATATAAAATAGTAATGGGGTTTTCGAAAATAAGTAATAAAAGAAGGATATAAATACTTATGTAAATCATTGGTGAGAGTTTCAGATAAGCGCATAGAGATGCTTTCGTTCCTCTGAACCTCTGCTTTCCTGCTGTCTTCATCCAATCAGTCTTAAAACAGTAGTACTTTGCATTAATCTTTGAGGGACAGCAGAGCTCCACACCTTAATCTATGGAGTGTAGAAACTCTACCGTTAAAATTACATAAGTGAAAGGTCCAGGCATGGCCGAATGGCCAGCCCCTCTGATCTAAGAACCAGGCGTCCAAAGATGATTCAAAGATGTCTAATACAATAGTGAAAGGTCCTATTTATAATAAGCTAGCTACTAGGGTTTACAGAAGTAAGTAATTGATGCATAAATCCACTTCCGGGACCCACTTGGTGTGTGCTTGGGCTGAGCTTGAATGTTACACGTGCAGAGGCTCTTTCTGGAGTTGAACGCCAGGTTGTGACTTGTTTTTGGCGTTTAACTCCAGAGAGCAGCGTAGAGCTGGCGTTTAACGCCCTTTTACGTCGTCTAAAATCGGCCAAAGTATGGACTATTATACATTGATGGAAATCCCTGGATGTCTAATTTCCAAAGCAATTAGAAGCGCGCCATTTTGAGTTCTGTAGCTCCAGAAAATCCACTTTGAGTGCAGGGAGGTCAGAATCCAACAGCATCAGCAGTCCTTCTTCAACCTCTGAATCTGATTTTTGCTCAAGTCCCTCAATTTCAGCCAGAAAATACCTGAAAT
>NC_029786.2:46429669-46430181 GCF_000816755.2 Arachis ipaensis
TTGTCTTCCCTTTCCCTTTTCTAGAGGATTCTCTGGTCTTAGGTGCCATCAATGGTAATAAAAAAACAAAAAGCTTATGCTTTTACCACACCAAACTTAGAATTTTGCTCGCCCACGAGCAAGAGAAGAAAGAATAGATGAAGAAGAAGAAGAAATGGAGGAGAGGGAGAAGGGGTTGTGTTTCGGCCAAGAAGAGAAGAGAGGGTTGTGTTGTATGAAAATGAGGAAGAATTGAGGGTTATATATAGGGATGGGAGGGGGGTGAAGGTTCGGCCATTTAGGGTGGGTTTGGGTGGGAAATTGATTTTGAATTTTGAAGGTAGGTGGAGTTTATGAGGTAGGTTTATGGGGAAGAGTGGATGGATGTGAGTGGTGAAGAGGTGATGGGGAAGAGAGATTGAGGTGATTGGTGAAGGGTTTTGGGGAAGGGTGTTTATGGGATTGGGTGAAAGAGGGGTGAGAAGAAGTGAGTGGAGGTAGGTGGGGATCCTGTGGGGTCCACAGATCCTGAG
>NC_029786.2:46430913-46432058 GCF_000816755.2 Arachis ipaensis
TTCCATCTCCCATGACTCGGAGGTGGAAGCTTTTGTCTTCCCTTTCCTTTTTCTAGAGGATTCTCCGGTCTTGGGTGCCATCAATGGTAATGGAAAAACAAAAAGCTTATGCTTTTACCACACCAAACTTAGAATTTTGCTCGCCCTCGAGCAAGAAAAGAAAGAATAGATGAAGAAGAAGAAGAAAATGTGGAGATAGGTGGGGATCCTGTGGGGTCCACAGATCCTGAGGTGATCCTGGATTTACAACCTTGCACCAAATTGGGCATGCAAAATGCCCTTGCACACAACTCTGGGCGTTCAGCGCCAGATTGGTGCTTGTTCTGGGAGTTGAACGCCCATTTGTAGCCTATTTCTGGCGTTGAACGCCAGAACCATGCTTGTTCTGGGCGTTCAGCGCCAGCTCTCCTCTAGGGTGCATTTCTGGCATTCAAACGCCCAGATGCTGCCCATTTCTGGCGTTCAGCGCCAGAACCATGCTCTGTTCTGGCGTTAAGTTTACTAAATTAAAGGTACTTTGTTCAGAGTTCTCTGTCTGTTGCTGAGTGGATGATGGAAAAGGTTTATTATTGTTAAACATGTTTCTTCCACCATTATTAAAGCCTTGTTGAGGCCTTTGATCCTTCCATGAAGAGATTTGGATGATTTCTCCATGATGGATTATAGGAGTTTCCATATAGTTCACCCATGTAATTTACCTCTGCTATTGCAGGGTTCTCAGGATCATAAGCTTCTTCTTCATAGGAAGCCTCTTGAGTACTGTTGGATGCACCTTGCATTCCAGTCAGACTCTGAGAAATCATATGGACTTGCTGAGTCAATATTTTGTTCTGAGCCAATATGGCATTCAGAGTATCAATTTCAAGAACTCCCTTCTTCATAGGCGTCCCATTACTCACAGGATTCCTCTCAGAAGTGTACATGAACTGGTTATTAGCAACCATGTCAATGAGTTCTTGAGCTTCTGCAAGTGTTTTCTTTAAGTGAATGGATCCACCTGCAGAAGTATCCAATGACATCTTTGATAGCTCAGATAAACCATCATAGAATATATCCAGGATGGTCCATTCTGAAAGCATGTCAGAAGGACACTTTTTGGTCAGCTGCTTGTATCTTTCCCAAGCTTCATAGAGGGATTCACCTTC
>NC_029786.2:46432208-46440012 GCF_000816755.2 Arachis ipaensis
TAAAGAAAACATGCAAGACACCAAACTTAGAATTCTTTAATGCTTAGACATAAAAAATTCAGGAATGCGTATGAAAAACAAGAAAAGACACAAAACATGCAAATGCAAAGATCAAACAAGAAGACTTACCAAGAACAACTTGAAGATCATGAAGAACACTATGAATGCATGGAAATTTTTGAAAAATGCAAGGTGAATATGCAATTGACACCAAACTTATAACATGACTCAAGACTCAAAGAAGAAACACAAAAATATTTTTGATTTTTATGATTTTATAAATTTTTTGTATTTTCTTTTAATTTTTTCGAAAATCATTTCGAAAAAGAAAAATAAGGATTCCAAAATTTTTAATATGAATTCCAGGAATCTTATGCTCTTTAGACTAAAGCTCCAATCAAAGGGTCAGGCATGGCTTAATAGCCAGCCAAGCTTTAGTATGTAACTCAGGAACAGCAGCAGGTGGATTAGCAACAACTAGCTTGCTCTTGATAACAAATTGGAAGCCTCAGTCCAAATGAATTTAGACATGGCTTTACAGCCAACCAGGCTTCACATGCTTCATGAAACACTAGAATTCATTCTTAAAAATTCTGAAGAAAAATATATTTTTGAATACATTTTTTTTTCTTTTTTTTTTTTCGAAAACAGGTGAGAAAATTTTGAAGTATTTTTGAAAATTTTTTGAAAAGATAACGAAAAGAAAATTACCTAATCTGAGCAACATGATGAACCGTTAGTTGTCCAAACTCGAACAATCTCCGGCAACGGCGCCAAAAACTTGGTATGCGAAATTGTTACTCAGGTTGTGAATTGTTGTTCGAAATTGATTCCCTGGCAATGGCACCAAAAACGGATGCACAGAACCATGGTCTAAACATATCTTCACAACTTCGCATAACTAACCAGCAAGTGCACTGGGTCGTCCAAGTAATACCTTACGTGAGTAAGGGTCGATCCCACGGAGATTGTTGGTATGAAGCAAGCTATGGTCACCTTGTAAATCTCAGTCAGGCAGATATAAAATAGTAATGGGGTTTTCGAAAATAAGTAATCAAAGAAGGATAGAAATACTTATGTAAATCATTGGTGAGAGTTTCAGATAAGCGCATAGAGATGCTTTCGTTCCTTTGAACCTCTGCTTTCCTGCTGTCTTCATCCAATCAGTCTTACTCCTTTGTGTGTGCTTGGGCTGAGCTTGAATGTTATACGTGCAGAGGCTCATTCTGGAGTTGAACGCCAGGTTGTAACGTATTTCTGGCGTTCAACTCTGGTTTGTGACTTGTTTCTGGCGTTTAACTCCAGACAGCAGCGTAGAGCTGGCGTTTAACGCCCTTTTACGTCATCTAAACTCGGCCAAAGTATGGACTATTATACATTGATGGAAAGCCCTGGATGTCTACTTTCCAACGCAATTAGAAGCGCGCCATTTCGAATTCTGTAGCTCCAGAAAATCTACTTTGAGTGCAGGGAGGTCAGAATCCAACAGCATCAGCAGTCCTTCTTCAACCTCTGAATCTGATTTTTGCTCAAGTCCCTCAATTTCAGCCAGAAAATACCTGAAATCACAGAAAAATACACAAACTCATAGTAAAGTCCAGAAATGTGAATTTAACATAAAAACTAATGAAAACATCCCTAAAAGTAACTAGATCCTACTAAAAACATACTAAAAACAATGCCAAAAAGCGTATAAATTATCCGCTCATCAGTGACACATGCGTACGAGTGGATTGCCTTCTTCATCACACTTCTTTTCTTCTCTTCTTTCCATCTCTTTCCTTCTGCTTTCTTCTTCTCTTCTCTTTTTCTTCTTCACCCATCATCCAACACTTCCAAACACCATGTATAACCATTCCTTTTAGATAATTAGTTGTTTAGTTGGTTGAATTTTCATTTAGTCTTTTGTTTTTCATTATAAGTGTTGGATTATTCATTTTGATTACTATATAGTGCTGCTTATTACTAATCATTGTTAATTGTCATTGTTGGATTCTCTTATTGAGGTTATACTTTGTTACTTAGTGTGAGCTTTAATGCTTAACCTTTGTGAATACCAAGTACATGAGAGTTGCCTTTAAGCTTTTAAACCTTTTTGAATTACATGACTTGGCCACCATGTGATTTGAATTCTTTTCTTTGATTAGGAAATTTCTTGACGGATGTTTTGCATTTACCTTAATGCATTGTATTTCTTGATCATACGCATCCCTATGTGTTCGGCTTGAATGCTTTCATGCTTCTTCATTGCTTGTTTGGTTGTTTTAACTTATAAGTTTAGAGCATCTCAAGCACATTAGAATGAGTGAAGTGCATGTTCCTTTTTGTGTACTTGTGACATAGCTCTCTTTGATAGTCTGTGTGTTCTAAACCACGCGCAACTTAGAATGCACACTTACGTTTATCCATGTCACACTAATTCACTCACTCGATTCTAGTGATCATTACCTCATTCCAACAATGTATGCTTCCTTGCTTTTGCATTTACTTTTCTTATTATCCTGCCTTCTATTTTCAGGATGAACCATTATAAAGCCAAAACGGAAGCGGAAGAAAGAACACGTAGCAACCAGTTAATCTACCAGCTGAAGGTAGCAACTCGGTAAGTCGCCATACCCCTTGTTCATCTTTGAATGCACTGAGGACGGTGCAAACTTTTAAGTGTGGGGAGGTCGTCCGACCAGTCAGCATTTTTGGGTGACAAGTTTCTAATCCCAACACTTTTGCATTTCATTTTTTTAGGTCTTTTAGAATTTTTGTTGCATTTTCTTACTTTGCATATATATGTATAATAAGCTTAGTCAAAACAATGTAATTTTTCAAGAAATTTATCTATAGGGCACACCACCCAATTGATTTGAGTAAATATTTTTCATTGAACTTGCTTGATTTATATCTTGTGGAACATGTTTTGAGCTAAGAACACAAGCTTGTGAGTTTTGAGCCTAATTGTGTGGTTACATCTTATAACCACTTATTCTCCTTCTTGTGTGCATTATTCTCTTTCTATGATTATAATCTTTGATTTGTTTGATTCTTTATGTCCATTATTTTATGTAGACATGCATTTATATGATTGAGGCCATCATTTCAATTAGCTCACTTACCCAAATAGCCTTACCTTTTATCTTCCTTTGTTAGCCAACTTTGAGCCTATGATTAACCCACTTGTTCTTAATTTTAGCATATCACAAGTCTTAAAGCGAAAAACAATAAATGTCTTTAATTTGAATCTTTGATTTTCTTAGGCTAGTGAGTGTGTATCATTCAAGTGTGGGGAACTTGGGACATTGGTTGGAAAAAGGTGTGTGTTGTATTTTTGTTGAAAATATTGGGAATTGGGTACATGTTCATGTGTTAATTAAATGTAAAACCATATGCATTGAGACTCTTGTGTATATTTTAGTTTGAAAAAGAAAAAAAAAATATACAAATGAGAAAATAAAAAAGAAAAGAAAAAAATATATATGAAAAGAAAAAAATATAGAAAAAAAGAAAGAGATAGAAAAGTAATAGAAAGGGGACAAAATGCCCCAAAGTGAAGTCCAATAATAATCAATGCATATGAGTTGTGATAAAAAAGAAAATGCATGAGTATGTGAAAAAGTGAAGAATGGGTAGTTAGGTTAGCTTTGAAATTGTATAGGTTGTTATATAGGTTAGGTGGGGAGTTTAAGCTTATCAAAGATTTAAATCTCAAACTCACTTGACCATATGCATCCTACCTTGACCCTAGCCCCATTACAACCTATGAAAAGACCTCATGATAATTGTATGCATGCATGAAATAATTGTTGATTGTTAGATGAAAAACAAATCTTGGAAAGTATGATTAGGAGAGAATTGAGTGGATCGACCCTATACACTTGAGCGAATAGAGCGTATATACATCCGGTGATGGTTCGATTGGTCAATTACATGTTTCCACCTTGATCATCACTTTTCTAGCAAGTTTTTAAAATCCTTTAATAACTCAATTCAATTGTGGTTTGGCTTGGTTATTAACACCTTTAGCCCTTGTGCTTATATATGCTTTCTTGGAAATTGAATTATTTTGACCAAGAAGTTGCATTCATTTAGATAGTTGCATATAGATAGATTGCATTTAGTTAGTTTACATTTTAATAAATGATGATATCCTTTGTCTATCTCTTGGGTTAGGCAGGAGGACATGCTTGGTTTAAGTGTGGGGAGATTTGATGCACTGCTATTTGGTGGTGCATCTTATGCTGAATTTAGGGGATTTTAGCACCCTTTTCCCACATTTATCCACTAGAATAGCATAGTTTTATATATTCTCCCTAATTTTCGCTTAAGAGTGAAAACATGCTTTTTAGGCCCTTAATTGGTTAATTTTAATTCACCTTTGATTCCACTAGATGTCTTGATGTGTGTGTTAGTGATTTCAGGTTGAAAAGGCAAGGAATGGATCAAAGGAATGGAGAGAAAAGCATGGAAAGTGGAGAAATCATAGAAAATCAAGGATTGGGAAAAATTCACCCCACGCGCATGCATAGCAGACGCGCACATGACGCGTACGCGTCGACGCTCGCATGTGACTTTTTTAAGTGAAAACATGCCCAGCGATTTTGGAGGGTTTTCAGGCCCAATTCTGAGTGGAATTCTGGCGGAAAAAGGTTAAAAGAACCAAGGATTGAAGGAGGATTCATCTTTTGACATCTTTTGGACACTTTTAGTTTCTAGTTTTAGTGGGAGGTAGTTTCTAGAGAGAGAAGCTCTCTATTCTCTCTAGAATTAGGATTAGGTTAGATTAGGATTTCTTAGATCTAGGTTAATTTCATGCTTTGATTTACTTTTCCTTGTGTAATTCTTGTTCTCCTACCTTCTCTCTCTCTCTAGTTTAGCATTTAATTCTTGTAATTGTTCACTTTATTGTTGATGCACTTTTGTTTCTTCTATTTCTCTTTTAATGCAATTTATGTTTCATGTTCCTTTATTGTTGATTTGCTCTATTGTTCTTAATTTCCTTGTAATTAGTAGTTGTAAATTTGAATTCCTTGCAATTTTTTCTTGCTTTTCTTTTATGCCTTCCAAGTGTTTGATAAAATGCTTGGTTGGATTATAGTGTAGATTTTTCTCCTCTTGGCTTTGGTTGAGTAATTGGAGACTCTTGAGTTATCAAACTCTTTTTTCGATTGATAATTGAAAGTTGCTAGTTGACTTGAAATCCACTAACTCTAGTCTTTCCTTAGGAGTTGACTAGGACTTGAGGATTCAAGTTGATTTATCCACTTGACTTTCCTTCATAGTTAGAGGTTGACTAAGTGGGAGCAATGGATAATTGATGTCACAATTGAGGAAGATAATGAGGATATGACTTCTAGTTCTCATTCTTTACCAAGAGCTTTCTTAGTTATTAGTTTACTTCTTTTGCAATTTATCTTTCATGTTTCTTATCCAAAACCCCAAAGATATACAATCCATAACCAATAGCAAGAACAGTTCCTTGCAATTCCTTTGAGAGACGACCCGAGGTTTGAATACTTCGGTTATTATTTTTAGTGGTTTGTTACTTGTGAGAACCAAATTTTTGCATGAAAGGATTATTTGTTGGTTTAGAAACTATACTTGCAACGAGATTTTATTTGTGAAATTCTTTACCATAAAAAATCCCTTCATCATGATTCATATGAATTAAATTAAATTCTTCTTCCTCTCAATTCATCTGGATAGCTAAGAAATAACTTCTGTTTTGATTGAGATCCATTCACTCCAGAACGGGGTTTGAATCTGTTGAATTTCCATGTGAGCTTCGGAAGGGGAATCATGGAAATTAGAACTGAAGCTCGGTTTCTCACAACTCTCTTGATCAACACCATTCGGGAGGAATTGAGATCTTGAGAGTCTGTGTGGCTTATGGATGAGAGACATGTACTTAACCTCTTCTCATGACAATTAGATCAAGGAATTGGCAAGATTGATTGTGATTAGACAGATTGGATTGCCAAGGAATTGGGATCCAATCAATTTCAATCCGCCATAGATCTACTAGATGATTGAGAAAGGAGTTGAGTCCAATTTAATTCAGGAAGGATTACAGTATCTCCAAACCTTGATGAATCACTTTCTTTGAATTTCTTCACCTTAGAATTCTCTGATTTAACTGCAATTACATTTTCCATTCTTGTTTTGATTTCCAGCACCCAAATCCCTTTATTATTCATGCAATTTAAGTTTCCTGCCAATTTAGATTCTGCAATTTAAATTTCTTGTAGTTTAAGATTCAGTTATTTACCTTTCTTACAATTTAAGTTTCAGCTCTTTTAATTTATTGCACTTTAAGTTTCAGTCATTTAAGCTTCCTGCAATTTACTTTTCTGTCAATCTACATTCTGCACTCTAGCTTTCTTGCAATTTACTTTCTGTTAATCAAATTTCACTCAATTCATCAATATTAGCTTAACTAAATTCATCACCATACTAAAGTTGCTTAATCCATCAATCCCTATGGGATCGACCTCACTTTTGTGAGTTTTACTACTTGATGCGACTCGGTACACTTGCCGGTGAGTTTGTGTGGAATCAATTTTCCCTCATCAAGTTTTTGGTGCTGTTGCCAGGGATTGATTTAGATCAACAATGATTAAGTGGGTGATAAGTCTAGATTAAGCATTTTCTTTGTTTTTGTCATTTTAGTTCTTTTAATTTTTTTTTGGCTGATACTAAGGTGTTTGTGTTATTACCTCAGTAGAAATTCTCATCAGTGACATGAGGAATTTTAATTTTCCTTGGTGATTGTGTTTTACAAAATTCAAATGGAGTTTACCTCATCTTTTGATGAAACAAATTTCATATGATATTACCCACCACCACAAAATAATTCAAGTCATTATCTTAATGGTGGTTGGGAATATCACCAAGAAATGACAGATTATGAGCAATCCAACCAGTGGGATATGCTCCAGAGCCACAACATAATCAAGACAATTCAATAAGATACTGCCCAACAGCACAAAATGATTCATGTCATTATGTTAATGGTGGATGGGAGTATCAACAAGGAATGATAGAGTATGAACACTCCCCAGAGCCACAACATGACTTATATTGTTCTGACAACTATACAAACTATGGCTGGGAGGGTCAAAACCAAAGAGATTTTAGTGCTCCATATGCTATTCATCAAGAGACATCATCATTTGATTATGCTGTCAATACATTCATGCAAGATTGCTCCCCAATGCCACAAAATGATCCATACTCTGATGAATTCAACAATTACTCAAGTTGTGGGTGGAAGGATCAAAATCAAGGAGCATTCAATAGTTTATACTCCACTTATCAAGAGCCATCATTACTTGAGCGTACCTTCAATTCATTTATGCAAAACTGTCCAACCTCACCCCTCAATTTCTCATTTGAAAATTCTTCATCATTTGACGATGCCTCAACACAAAGTTTCCTCTAAGATCCATACAACTCATTTCACCAATCACAAAATTCATCAAACTACATAGAAAACTCATTTCAACATTCACAAAATTCATTCCCCAATTCACAAAATTCATTACATACCCCTCAAAACAACTTCACCACAACACATCTGTAACACCCTCACTATCAAAAGGTCATGCTTCCAGCTGCGCCACTCTGATAGTTTGGATATTACGACAACTCTAAACATTTTTAATACTAAAATAGGAGCCTATTTAAATTAAAAACCGCATAACCTTTCTAAAACACTTTTTAATTGAAACCATAAACATATATGTACATACAAACCAGATACAATACCTTAATTATATATATATATATATATATATATATATATATATGTAAAACT
>NC_029786.2:46440041-46458413 GCF_000816755.2 Arachis ipaensis
AGGCGAGGGAAAATCATTACTATGATAATACAAAAATACCGAATGAATAGAAAAGGAATTATAACTCTTCAGAAGCTTCGTCATCCATATCCTGAAAAGGAATAACCTGTAGGGGAGTGAGAACGTCGTCCTCGCTTATTCTCACTATAGGATTACAGAAATTGCTATAACAAAATACGTAAAATAAAATTATTTTTAGAGTACAGTGATCATTGCTCATCTTATGAGTTTTTCCAAAAACTATGGGTCCACATTCGAAATCCAAAAAATCCTTTTCGAATACTTGGTAAATTTCTCAATTATTTTAAAACAAAACCTTTTTTCTTTATTGTAAAATCTGAAAAGTTTTTCCTAGACAGTATGAATGACCAACATGTCCCAAGCATAGGTTCAATTAAGTCTATGCTGTAAGAGTTTGATTTTCCATACTTTTCTAGACCAGAACCATGAAAGCAGTTACCTACGCGTTATAAATGATCATCCCGTTCCAAGCATAGGTTCATTAAGTGTATGTTGAACCGGTCAGATACTTTATACAAAACTAGAACTCAATATACCAACCACAGCCTCAAGCCCATCCAATCCAACACGGCCCCCAGCCCAAACAACTCAATCATCAACCAATTCATCACAAACCAACCAATCATACAAAATCACAAGTTCAAACACAATCAATAGCAGTTACAACAATTATAGCAGTTAGCAGTTAATATAAGTATTCACATAGGCAAACCAATTACAATATGCACACCCAAACAATGTCACATAAATGCAAACAATGAATGTCTGTCCCACTGGCTGTGATATCACATTGTCGGTTATGTTGCCAAACCCGACTAGGATAAGCAGGATGCAACCACCGTCCTTATCCGTAGGTGCCATAGATAGGCGGGATTAAACCACCGTCCTTGCCCGGAACATGCAAGCGGGATCAAACTACCGTCTTTGCCTCCACATTAAGCGGGATTAAGCCACCGTCCTTACACGGGCGCTGCACCCTCAACAAGCGGGATCAAACTACCGTCCTTGCCAGGTGCCAACGACTTATCAACAATCTCATCTCAGCATAAGCGAGACAAACCCGGCCCTTATGCCTACCAAACCATAACTCATCAATCTTGAGGACATTCATAATCAATCAATTTCAATAACTTATTTCAAATTCAATCTTGGCCTATTTTCTTTTAAATAACAAACGTATTCAATTCACATTCTGCCAAGAATCACTTTTCAAAATGGAGCCACTTTCCACATTTTTACAACACTTCCAAACAATCACAAAACCATGCTAAATTCAAAATCTCTTTGAAAGACTCAAAATCGTTCATTTCTAAAATCAAGGTTTGGGCATCAAATTCCTAAGCGGAGTCTCAAGACTTCAGGGGAGAATAACCTAACTCATTTCCTTAAGTTCATAAAAAACCTCTACAACTTTAGCTTCTTGATTTGAGTAAATAAAGTAGAAGTTAAACCCAAAATCAAGTCATTTGAATCCAAAAACAAATTTCAGTTTCACTCCAAAATCTAAAGTGTTTCCAAAGGGTTTGAAAATTGTTTTAGTTTTTCTAAATCAAGATTTCAAAGAGTACTTCAGACTTTTCCCAAAACGTTGTAAAGTGAAATCAGTCAATCGAAATTTAGTTTCTTTTAAATCCACTAAAACTCCTCCAATTTGTTTACTTAAATCAAATTCCCAAAACATGAAAACTTTCATATTTAAATTGACTTTAAAACACAATTCCTTTCTTAAATAAATTACATCCAAACTATATAGTTTTCTTAATAAAGTAAGTTCAAATATAATTTATTTACCAAACATTTAATTCAAACATAGTTCATTATTTTCAAAATAACGTTTCATTCCAAATCTCCGATTTTATAGAAATTTTGGCAGCATCTCCCCTAAAACTTGGACTTTGTCAACCTTTTCGGTTCCCAACCAAATGAATCCTCAACTCTTTTTCCAAGGGATTCAAGACCAAATCAGTTTCCAGTAAGAAAATTCAGGCTTTAATTACTAAAATTCTTTCAATTCAAAATAGCCAGAAACCTCCATTTTGGACAAAATCAACTTTATTTCAATCAAACAGGCAATCATATTCATCCAATACAAATCAGACAATCCATAAGACTCACTTAATCACCAGAAATGTAATTCGCACATCATATCTATTTATAACAATTTCCAATTAAAAATAAATTAGTTGGTATGAAAAGCCCCTACCTCGACTCGTCAAAACCATAACCCAAAACGCATCACGAAACTTTTCTCTTAACCGAATTCAACAGCAATCCACAAACTCAGCCCTTGATCACTTTTGCAGTACTTATAGCAACTTAAAAGTGGCATTCAACATACAGAACTCGAACCTACGTTACCAAAACCTCATAGTTTATAACCAAACATAACAGAACACTAACGCAGGGGTTTTCGAAACATAATTACTTACCGAACTAAGAAAATAAAACAGCGGCGGTAGTTGAACCGGTTTGGCGGCAGCCCCGGCAACCACATCAAGCAGCAGCAGCGACCAGAACTCCAGCGACGATGACTGTAACAAACATGCAGCGATGAAAAGCTTCTGGAAACTCAAAAAGAACGAAAGCCAATTTAAAAACCCTTACCCGAAATGGTTCTTAGTGGCGGCAGAGGCGTTCCCAGCGGCAGAGGCTCGGCCAGAAGCTTCGGCAGCGGCGGATCTGGCGGCGGTTCGGACGAAGACGGCGCCGGCGACATGAACGGCGACTGAACAGGTCGCGGCCCTTCCTGCCTCGCAGATCTCTCTGTCCTCTGCTTCACCCATGAACGATGGCGATGCTGGCTTCCTTCGGCGACGGTGGCGACGCGGACAGCTGCAGCAACGGCGACGGGCTTCACGGCGGCAGCTCCCACGCAGCGCATCTCTCTCTCTCTCTTCTCGTGAACGGCGGCGACGGTGTCTGGCAGCAGGGAGGACGAACGGCGACGATGCCGACTACTACTCGCGCGAGTCTCTCTCTCTCCCTCGGTCCTGGTTCATCTTGTGACGGTGATGAGTGGCGCGGTGGTAGCGGCGGTCTGCGATGGTGGCACGAGCTCCTCCCTCCACTGGCACTCTCCTTTTTCTCCTCCCCCCGTGCCACCTCCCTCTTCCCGTAGATAGGCGGGATTAAACCACCGTCCTTGCCCGGAACATGCAAGCGGGATCAAACTACCGCCCTTGCCAGGTGCCAACGACTTATCAACAATCTCATCTCAGCATAAGCGGGACGAACCTGGTCTGGCAGCAGGGAGGACGAACGGCGACGATGCCGACTACTACTCGCGCGAGTCTCTCTCTCTCCCTCGGTCCTGGTTCATCTTGTGACGGTGATGAGTGGCGCGGTGGTAGCGGCGGTCTGCGATGGTGGCACGAGCTCCTCCCTCCACTGGCACTCTCCTTTTTCTCCTCCCCCCGTGCCACCTCCCTCTTCCCGTAGATAGGCGGGATTAAACCACCGTCCTTGCCCGGAACATGCAAGCGGGATCAAACTACCGCCCTTGCCAGGTGCCAACGACTTATCAACAATCTCATCTCAGCATAAGCGGGACGAACCTGGTCTGGCAGCAGGGAGGACGAACGGCGACGATGCCGACTACTACTCGCGCGAGTCTCTCTCTCTCCCTCGGTCCTGGTTCATCTTGTGACGGTGATGAGTGGCGCGGTGGTAGCGGCGGTCTGCGATGGTGGCACGAGCTCCTCCCTCCACTGGCACTCTCCTTTTTCTCCTCCCCCCGTGCCACCTCCCTCTTCCCGCGCCCCACTTCTCTTCCCTTCCGGCTGTGATATCACATTGTCGGTTATGTTGCCAAACCCGACTAGGATAAGCAGGATGCAACCACCGTCCTTATCCGTAGGTGCCATAGATCGGCGGGATTAAACCACCGTCCTTGCCCGGAACATGCAAGCGGGATCAAACTACCGCCCTTGCCAGGTGCCAACGACTTATCAACAATCTCATCTCAGCATAAGCGGGACGAACCTGGTCTGGCAGCAGGGAGGACGAACGGCGACGATGACGACTACTACTCGCGCGAGTCTCTCTCTCTCCCTCGGTCCTGGTTCATCTTGTGACGGTGATGAGTGGCGCGGTGGTAGCGGCGGTCTGCGATGGTGGCACGAGCTCCTCCCTCCACTGGCACTCTCCTTTTTCTCCTCCCCCCGTGCCACCTCCCTCTTCCCGCGCCCCACTTCTCTTCCCTTCCCTTTCTTTCTTTCTTTCTTTCTTTCTTTCTTTCTTTCTTTCTTTCTTTCTGTTAACCGTGGGTGATGGGGCTAGGGTTTGGTTGGGGAGTGTGTGTGAGAGAGTGTTGTGTTATGGTAGAATTAGGGTTTCCATTTGGGAATTTTTGGTTTAATTAGAGTAAGAAAATTTTAATAAAATTTGAACATAGAGTATTAATTTGAAAAACTAATTAAATCTCTAAAATTAATTTAAAATATTATTTGTGGTATAAAAATACTAATTGATTCTCAATCAATTTCTCTAATTGAAAATACATAGTAATATAATTAATTTTCTTTATCCTTAAAACTTAAAGTATTGAATGATATAAATATAATTGATCTAAAATCAAATCATATAAAATTCTTATTATTTTATAACTACCAACTTTATAACTTAATTATAGAAATTAATTCAATAATCATAAAATTAGATAAAATTCTGATTTAAATAGCCAAACCTCATTATTTTCGAATTTCTAAAACTTTAAATCATAAATAGAAAAATAATCCATAAGTATAGAGTTTGGATAAAAACCTTAATTTATTTCAAATCCAATTAATCAAAATTGCCTTAAATTATTTTCAATAAAAAGAATTTTTGAAATTAAAACTGTAAATAAATATATGATTTGAGATTAGTTCAAAATAGGACTTTTCAAAAGTCTTGGATCTTACATTCCACCCACCTTATAAAACTTTTCGTCCTCGAAAATTAAAATAATGGATAAGATAGTACATAGCCTTAGTAATCTACTTTTTAAATACTTTTTAGAAAAGTAAGAAATCTTAACACATATATGTACATATATAAGTTCAAACACCTGATATCCATAAGATTTAAATATAAAGGTGAAATATAGTGCAAGGTAAAAGATAAAGATAGGCTCGATGCAAAAAGTTTATGTAGTTTCTAAACTTTACAAAAGCTTGGAGAAACAATATAGGGTACAAGTCAAGATAGGCGTTCACAAGGCAAAGCTATAGTTAATGTGGCAAAAGGCTACAAGGCAAGTTGGTATTAACACAACGAATATAACGTTCTCTTACAGATCTCTTACCCATTCAAAACTTCAACTTCCCAACTTCATTAATCACTTCACAACTCTATAACCGCTCGCAAGCCTAACATCCAAAAACTCGTCTACGAGAAATGAAACTCCCACAACTTCTCATAATGTCGGACACTTATCACTTCACCTTCCGTATCCACAACAAGTCTTAAAGAACTAACGCATCGCATTACTGTGCCTAAAGATCGCACGTGACATTACAACAATTCTCGAGTTTAGTCAGAAGGATAAAAGACTTTGAAACAAGAAGGACAAGCAACAAGGATAATCTCTGCAAGAGTTTTAAAAGAACTGCTGAATCTACAAGTAAACGAGGATGTACAATCGATGAAGAGTATTGGAAAGAAATTCAGTTTAACAACCTCAAGGATGACTCTCGAATCAGAAATAACTGATAGAAACACAAAAAGGACAAGCGAGGCAGTAGTTTGAAACTAAATCAAGCTGAGTCAACAAGTATAAAATCATAGAAGAAGGTTATCTAAAGCTAGTGATGACACTCTCAAGGTTTAAAATTTATGATTAAGTACACATAATACATTTAAATATAAAGAATGAAAAACTGAAAGGAGATCACCTCCTCATGTGCTAAAAGAAAGGTATGTAACTCGCATTTCACAAAAGGGTGACAGAAACATATATCAAAACTGCAATATGGTTAAAAGAAATCTAGATTGCTTTTTTTCCAAATAGTTTCTAAGTAAAAGACAGAATAGGTGAGGTTTGAAAAATGAAAGTCAATTGGATTAAGGTACTCAATCAAATAAAGGTATATAGTGAAATAGTGGCAAGGTCGTAAGAAGATCAAATGTTTGTTCAAAAATTCGCAAGGTTTATATTCAAACAAGCGTGTATAAGATTATAGCAAATATGGAAGAAAAAGTTAAACTCTATTTAGAAAAGAAGTTCTGAGGTAAAAATTTTGCCTATAAGTCGGTTTTCAGAACTTTATTTAAAACAGTGCATGCCAATTTCAAAACAATGTTGTCAAATTCAAAGAATAGCTTTGGGTGCAATTCAAGTGAGAAGAATTAATTTAGATTTCTTAAGAGAATCTAAAACTTGTTTCAAAAGTTCACATCAAAACTCTAAGAATACACTTGAAATTGCCATCACATAAGAACATTCAAAAATATTAAGATGTACTTAAAAAGAAATCAGACCAAACAAGAAAGAATCTTAAATCAAGGAAGTTCAAACAAGATCCACGAAGCATGGGACATCAAACAAGCTTTCCATTGGTCCAAAAGAATACAAAACTTGTAAGGAAAGACAACTCAATCAACAGTGAATTTTCAAGAAAGAACCTTTGACTAAAGAAGGACAATTAAGAGGACAAACAACGCACTAGATAGAAATAAATTCAAGCTGACTCGGATGAGTATGAGATTTACAAGAGAAGGGAAACTAAAACTAATGGTGATGTTCATAAAAGTAAAAGAATAATTAAGAATAGAATCAAATGTAACATCGATGGACATGAAAAGCATAAAAGGAATTGGCCTAATATTTTCAAAAGGACAAGTGCATAAATAATGCGTTATGCAAAATCATTCCCAATTTAAATTAATTTAGGTGTAGTTTGTCAAACGAAGATCAACCATAATAAGGGTAAAAAATCTTTTCTTTCAAATATTTAAAAATACTTAAGTACATAATCAAATAAACATAGGCATAAGAATTATAATAAAACTATTAGAAAATCAAGTTGTACTTAGAGTAGGTATAATTCCATAAACTAGTAAAAGAACATACAGGGTATTAAATAAATAGTTTTCAAGTTGTATCAGAAATTTTCAAAGTTTTTATATAGATAGGTGTATATCACATCAAAAGCGATTCTATAAAAGTCTGAAAATTGGTTATAATCATAGTCAATTAAATGAAAATCTGAGTCACCATTTCTTTTAAAAAGGACACATAAAAAGGCACACTGCATCAAGACAAGTTCAAAGTCATGTTGGAAAATCAATGGATCAAGAAAAAGAGTTCAAACAGAGAAAGACAGATACACCAAGAAATTCAAACCAGCATATGCAATTTAGGATCAAATAAGAAGGCATAGGAGCAGAAAAGTAAGATTGGAAACACCAAACTGCTTTCCAAAAGAAAAGGCAGCAAGAACATCAAGATAGGTTAAGAAACAATAAGTCACATGACTCTAACAGAATCCAAAGCACACAACTGAGTAACCTCGAGAAATAGTTTCTAACGTTCCCAAAACCCACAAATCGCGTTGTCTATTACTCGTATCTCGTCTATGATAACCCATTAGTACATTCATATACATAATCCACTCATTTTAAGCCGGCCAAACTTAACACAAGGAATTATGCAATGCAAGACTAACACCATTAATCAATAGACTGTCATGTGCAAAAAGCTCTAATTCTTGTTATTCGAACAAGACTATTACATGACAAAAGCTCAGAGTATGCAATTGAAGCATAGTCAGTCCATTCCTCAGGCTCGACAGGAAAGACTGCTCTGATACACAAATGTAACATCCTCAGTATCAAAATGTCACGCTTCCGGCTGTGCCACTCTGATAATTTGGATATTACGACAACTCTAAATATTTTTAATACTAAAATAGGAGCCTGTTTAAATTGAAAACTGCATAACCTTTCTAAAACACTTTCTAATTGAAACCATAAACATATATGTACATACAAACCAGATATAATACCTTAATTTATATATATATATACATAACACTAACTTACAAACATACATGTCACAAATTCCTATCCCTCTTACAAAATTAATAAAGATAAAAGCGAGGGAAAAATCATTACTATGATAATACAAAAATACCGAATGAACAGAAAAGGAATAACGTCGTCCTTGCTTGTTCTCACTATAGGATTACAGAAATTGCTATAACAAGATACGTAAAATAAAATTATTTTTAGAGTACAGTGATCATTGCTCGTCTTATGAGTCTTTCCAAAAATTATGGGTCCACATTCGAAATCCAGAAAATCCTTTTCGAATACTTGGTAAATTTCTCAATTATTTTAAAACAAAACCTTTTTCCTTTCTTGTAAAATCTGAAAAGTTTTTCCTAGACAGTATAAATGACCAACATGTCCCAAGCATAGGTTCAATTAAGTCTAGGCTGTAAGAGTTTGATTTTCCATACTTTTCTAGACCACAGCCATGAAAGCAGTTACCTATGCGGTATAAATGATCATCCCGTTCTAAGCATATGTTCATTAAGTGTATGTTGAACCGGTCAGATACTTTATACAAAACTAGGACTCAATATACCAACCATGGCCTCAAGCCCATCCAATCTAACACGGCCTCCGGCCCAAACAACTCAATCATCAACCAATTCATCACAAACCAACCAATCATACACGATCACAATTAATGTAGTTCAAACACAATCAATAGCAGTTACAACAATTATAGCAGTTAGCAGTTAATATAAGTATTCACATAGGCAAACCAATTACAATATGCACACCCAAACAATGTCACATAAATGCAAATAATGAATCTCTGTCCTATTGGCTGTGATATCACATTGTCGGTTATGTTGCCAAACCCGACTAGGATAAGTGGGATCCAACCACCCTTCATATCCGTAGGTCCCATAGACAAGCAGGATTAAACCACCGACCTTGCCTGAAAAATGCAAGCGGGATCAAACCACCCATCTTGCCTCCACAGTAAGCGGGATTAAACCACCGTCCTTACGCGGGCGCTGCACCCTCAACAAGCGGGATTAAACCACCGTCTTTGCCAGGTGCCAACGACTTATCAACAATCTCATCTCAGCATAAGCGGGACGAACCTGGCCCTTATGCCTACCAAACCATAACTCATCAATCTTGAGGACATTCATAATCAATCAAGCTCAATAACTTATTTCAAATTCTTTCTTGGCCATTTTCTTTTAAATAACAAATGTATTCAATTCACACTCTGCCAAGAATCACTTTCTAAAATGGAGCCACTTTCTACATCGTTCCAACACTTCCAACCAATCATAAAACCATGCTAAATTCAAAATCTCTTTGAAAGACTCAAAATCGTTCATTTCTAAAATCAAGGTTTGGGCATCAAATTCCTCAGCGGAGTCTCAAGACTTCAGGGGAGAATAACCTAACTCATTTCCTTAAGTTCATAAAAAACCTCTAAAACTTTAGCTTCTTGATTTGAGTAAATAAAGTAGAAGTTAAACCCAAAATCAAGTCATTTGAATCCAAAAACAAATTTCAGTTTCATTCCAAAATCTAAAGTGTTTCCAAAGGGTTCGAAAATTGTTTTAGTTTTTCTAAATCAAGATTTCAAATAGTACTTCAGACTTTTCCCAAAACGTTGTAAAGTGAAATCAGTCAATCGAAATTCAGTTTCTTTTAAATCTACTAAAACTCCTCCAATTTGTTTACTTAAATCAAATTCCCAAAACATGAAAACTTTCATATTTAAATTGACTTTAAAACATAATTCCTTTCTTAAATAAATTACATCCAAACTATATAGTTTTCTTAATAAAGTAAGTTCAAACATAATTTATTTACCAAACATTTAATTCAAACATAGTTCATTATTTTCAAAATAACGTTTCATTTCAAATCTCTGATTTTATAGAAATTTCGGCAGTATCTCCCCTAAAACTTGGACTTTGCCAACCTTTTTGGGTCCCAACCAAACCAATCCTCAACTCTTTTTCCAAGGGATTCAAGACCAAATTAGTTTCCAGTAAGAAAATTCAGACTTTAATTACTAAAATCCTTTCAATTCAAAACAACCAGAAACCTCCATTTTGGACAAAATCAACTTTATTTCAATCAAACAGGCAATCATATTCATCCAATACAAATTAGACAATCCAAAAGACTCACTTAATCACCAGAAATGTAATTCGCACATCATATCTATTTATAACAATTTCCAATTTAAAATAAATTAGTTGGTATGAAAAGCCCCTACCTCGACTCGTCGAAACCATAACCCAAAATGCGTCACGAAACCTTTTCTCTTAAACGAATTCAACAGCAATCCACAAGCTCAGCCCCTGATCACTTTCGCAGTACTCATAGCAACTTGAAAGCGGCATTCAACATATAGAACTCGAACCTACGTTACCAGAACCTCATAGTTTATAACCAAACATAATAGAACACTAACGCAGGGATTTTCGAAACACAATTACTTACCAAACTAAGAAAACAAAACAGCGGCGGTAGCTGAACCGATTTGGCGGCAGCCCCGGTAACCACCTCAAGCAGCAGCGGCGACCAGAACTTCGGCGACGACAACTATAACAAACATGTAGCGATGAAAAGCATCAGGAAACTCAAAAGGAACGAAAGCCAATTTAAAAACCCTTACCGGCAATGGTTCTTAGTGGCGGCAGAGGCGTTCTCGGCGGTAGAGGCTCGGCCAGAAGTTTCGGCAGTGGTGGCGGTGACTGGACAGGTCGCGGCCCTTCGTGCCTCGCAGATCTCTCTGTCCTTTGCTTCACCCATGAACGACGGCGATGCTGGCTCCCTTCAGCGACGGTGGCGACGCGGACAGCTGCAGCAATGGCGATGGGCTTTACGGCGGCAGCTCCCACGCAGTGTGTGTGTCTCTCTCTCTTCTCATGAACGGCGGCGATGGTGTCTTGCAGCAGGGAGGATGAACGGCGACGATGATGACTACTACTCGCACGACTCTCTCTCTCTCTCCCTCGGTCCTGGTTCTCCTCGTGACGGCGATGAGTGGCGCGGTGGCAGCGGTGGTCTGTGATGGTGGCACAAGCTGCTTCCTCCCCTGGCACTTTCTTCTGGACCTCCTCTTTCTTCTGCCAGCAGTGGTGGTGACAGTGGCAGTGACATCCACCACACCACTTCCCTCTTCCCGCGCCCCACTTCTCTCCCCTTCCCTTTCTTTTCTTTCTTTCTTTCTCTCTTTTTTTCTTTCTTTCTTTCTTTTTGTTAACCGTGGGTGATGGGGCTAGGGTTTGGTTGGGGAGTGTGTGAGAGAGAGTATTGTGTTGTGGTAGAATTAGGGTTTCCATCTGGGGATTTTGGGTTTAATTAGAGTAAGGAAATTTTAATAAAATTTGAACATAGAGTATTAATTTGAAAAACTAATTAAATCTCAAAAATTAATTTAAAATATTATTTGTGGTATAAAAATACTAATTGATTCTCAATCAATTTCTTTAATTGAAAATACATAGTAATATAATTAATTTTCTTTATCCTTAAAACTTAAAGTATTGAATGATATAAATATAATTGATCTAAAATAAAATCATATAAAATTCTTATTATTTCATAACTACCAACTTTATAACTTAATTATAGAAATTAATTCAATAATCATAAAATTAGATAAAATTCTGATTTAAATAGCCAAACCTCATTATTTTCGAATTTCTAAAACTTTAAATCATAAATAGAAAAATAATCCATAAGTATAGAGTTTGGATAAAAACCTTAATTTATTTCAAATTCAATTAATCAAAATTGCCTTAAATTATTTTCAATAAAAAGAATTTTGAAATTAAAACTATAAATAAATATATGATTTGAGATTAGTTCAAAATAGGACTTTTCAAAAGTCTTGGATCTTACAACATCCATATCCACAAAATCACTCTCAACCTTCATCTCTTGAGCTAAGAGTTGAGGATCACCTTCAATGGTCTAGAGAATTGTTGAAAAGACAAGAACAATCTCAGGAAAGAATTAGAAAATCTTGGAAAGAACAAGAAATCCTCTGCAAGAAGATGGAAGGGCACTTAGAGCAAATAAGGAGAAACTTAGGATTACCAAGTATTGAGGATGAAGACAAATTTATGGGTGAGGAAGTGGAAGAACAAGAAAAAGAGGTCCCTGTGTCAAGTGAAATTTCAATGAAGAATGAGGTTGTGGAGGTATTTGAACCTGTGACTCCATATCCACAGAGGCTAATTGAAGTGACAGAGGAAAATGAAAATTCCCTCCCAAAGGACTCAATGGAAAATCATGAAGAAGAAATGAAGGAAGACAATCAAGGGAATCCACATTCAATTGAAGCAGAGAGCTACATAGAAGAATGGTTCATTGAACCATCAATGCAAGAAGCTTCTGATGGAGAGGATACTCCAACCATCACACAACACTCAAGTCTTGATATACAAACAGTGAAGGCAACTAACAAGAACACTGAGAAGAGGATTGTGACCAAGATACCAAGGACAACATTCATGAAGAAGAAAAGGTCAACTGCAAATAATCCAACCCCTACCCCCAACAAGCAAAGCAAATCAAGCAGATAACAAAAGAAAGCTTGTTGAGAAGAGGCCAAGACAGGGGATACTGAATGGCTCTTCTCTTCCCTTGAGGTCATTCCTCTTAACAAACTGGAAGAAGAGGAAGAACGTTGAGAACAATATGTCAAGCTAATGACACTAAAAGAGCGCTTGTTGGGAGGCAACCCAACCTTAGGTAAATTTTAATTTCTTTGCTTTGTTTATTTTCTCTATTTGCTTTGTTTATTTTCAAATAAAATTAGCATATGATTACATTCTAAGTTTGGTGTTGCCCTGCAACAATCTATTTTTAATCTTTTTGGACACTTGCATCAATTTCAAGAGAAAGTGTCACACTACGTTTGGTGTGCCACTTAATTTTCTATGCAATGAGTCCAGCAACACCACTTGTCTGTATAATCATAATGCCTTTGTAGTGTTATCTGTCTTTTGGTTTGACACTTTTTCTTTCTCTTTGTTCTAGTCATTTCTTTGTTTTTAATACTTTCTTTTATTTTGCTCCTTAACTATTTTTGTCAATACCTCACCAAGAAATCCTTACTCGTGAAAATTCTTTGCTTGGTGATTATGTTATTAGCATAGAACAGTTTCCTTTGTTTAGTTTTAGTTCAAATAAATTGACATGTGATTACATTCTAAGTTTGGTGTTGCTATGCAACAAAATTTATTTCCAATCTTTACTGGATACTTGCATCAATTCCAAGTGAAAGTGTCACACTAAGTTTGATGTGCCACTTATCTTTTATGCAATGTATCATGCACACCCTCTTATTTTTGCAATCACAATGTCTCTGTTTCCTGTGCCTTCATTGTTATTTTTCATTTTGCTTGCTTAAACACATGTGCTACTGACACTCCATTATTTAAGACACTCATGACCCATCATAGACCCCATCACCACTGTTTTAATTGTTGCTTGAGGATAAGTAAGCATTCTAAGTTTGGTATGGAAAGGGGAAGAATAGGAGGAAAAGGACAACAACAGTGAAGATGAACTACAAGGTGGTAACGTTCCTTTTACCTCCTACTTATTATTTCCAGCACTTTAAATTGCATGATTGTCTTCTATCTTCTCTGTATGCATATGTGTTGTGAAAAAGTATAGTTTGATTGCTAAATTGTAATATGTTACTGTGACATTATGACTACCATCTTGAATTTTATGAGTTCAAAGCAATTAAGTATCATGATCATAAACAAACAAGGAATTAAAGAAGAACTTAGCATGGGCATACAAGTATTGGAAGGCTAGTATGATTAATTGTTGCTCAATTGCATTAGATTTCATTTAATTGAAGTTTTCATCTATGACATTTTATGAAATTTTTGAAATGATAAAAACCTTGAAAGAAGCAAATTGCAAATTAAGGCAAGAAAAGCAAAAGGGAAAGAATGAGAAAGCTGAAGGCTCTGAGTACCAATGACAATTCAATTGTTAAGTACTTGTGGTGTTTATGTATTGGCAAAAAGCTTGAGAACAAAACACTTAGAGTCAAGGTTAGGCTCAAGTGCAAAAGCACTCCCTCAAAGCTCAAGGCTTTGAGCATCAATGAGTAGAGAGTAAAGAAAAGAAACAAATGAGCTTAAAAAAGTCCTCGAATTAAATGCTTGTGGTGCTTATGTATCAAGTGGTAATACTTGAAAACAAAGCATTTAGAGTCGTAGCTTTGTTTTCAACCCATGGGGCAAAGCACCCAAAAGGAGAAGCTAATAAGAGAATGAAAAGCTTGTTTCAAGGAAGAAATATAAGGAAAAGATTTCATAAAATGAGCTAGATAGAAGCATCAATCATTTCCATTCCTTTTGTGATTGTAGCATGCATAGAAAATTAGCCAACCATGAACATCAACTTGCTATTCTTCTCACCTTGGTTTGTCAAAACTTACTGCATGATTGTTTTCTTGCTTGGGGACAAGCAAGGTTTAAGTTTGGTGTTGTAATGACAAGTCATTTTATGCATGTTTTACTAGTAATTTTTATCTGTTTTTACCTGGTTTTCATGGACTTTTAGGCAATAAGTAAGTGCTTGGATGAGAAATTCATGCTTGTCCTGATTCAATCAAACATTGTTGATTTTATGCATTTTCATGAGATTTTTGCAAGATTTAGTTGATGATATGAACGATGCAAGATTTGATGATTATACCAAGGCTTTGATGTATTTGTTTGATTGATGACAGGCAAGAAAGAAGCAAAAAAGCACAAAATAAGCTCAAAAGAAGAATTTTGGACACACTTTGAAGTTTGAGCATGCTTTGGAACCTTAGGCCATGCTTTTTAAAGCGTGGCCCATGATTTAAAAACAATGAGCATTCTTCGCGCGAGAGCGCTACGCTCTTTTTCAAAGAGCGCTTGCGATAGTGGAGGTGAAAAAAATCGCAAGCGACGCGTACGCATAGGTGACGCGTACGTGTCGAAGTAACAATTCTGGAAGACCACGCGTACGCATGCATGACGCGTATGCGTGGAAGTGCCATTCATGAAGATCCACGCAAATGCGTGGGCTGAGCGCAGCATGGAAGTGAAGTTTTTGAAGACCACGCGTACGCGTGGGGAGTGCTCTTATTGCAAGCGCAACGCTCTTTTGGAGAGCGCTGATATGGACGCGCACGCGTATAGCACGCGTACGCGTCACAAGAGCAAATGTTGAAGGCCACGCATATGCATGGGTGACGTGTACACGTGGATGTGCTAAAACGCAAAAGGACCCGCACGCATATGGGATGCGTACGCATGGGTGTAAAGGCGCTCCGTTCACCAAATGAACGTTACGCTCTCCTGGAAGTGAACTTCTACTCAGATTAATCTGATTCCAAGCCCGTTTGAACCACAAGCAAGCAAGCCCACTCAGATCACTCAAGCAAAGGCACAAAGAGCATCTAGAATAGGATTTTCTTTTAATTGTAATTTGTTTTGAATTTCATTTCAATTTGAAATTTAGGCAAGCCTATATAAAGGCATCAGTTTTATTTCATTGAGGATTGGGATAGAAGGTTGCATTAGGAGTAGTAGTAGTAGTAGTAGGAGTAGGAGTAGGAGTAGAATAAAAGGCTCTTGTAAACACTTTAACCTTTCTGTACTTTTACATTTTAGTATTGCATTCAATTTAGCTTATGCAATTTAAATTTCTGCAATTCTCCTCTGCAACTTTCCTTTCTGCCAATTTTATATTTCTGTTCTTATTGAGCTTGATTTACATTCTGCAATTTAGATTTCTTACAATTGTTCTTAGAGCGATGACCAATTGAACCCTAACTCATTAGGGGGAGGAGCTCTATTGTGATTCATATGAATTAATTTAAATTCTTCTTCCTCTCAATTCATCTGGATAGCTAAGAAATAACTTCTGTTTTGATTGAGATCCATTCACTCCGGAACGGGGTTTGAATCTGTTGAATTTCCATGTGAGCTTCGGAAGGGAAATCATGGAAATTAGAACTGAAGCTCTGTTTCTCACAACTCTCTTGATCAACACCATCCGGGAGGAATTAAGATCTTGAGAGTCTGTGTGGCTTATGGATGAGATACATGTACTTAAACTCTTCTCATGACAATTAGATCAAGGAATTGGCAAGATTGATTGTGATTAGAGAGATTGGATTGCCAAGGAATTAGGAACCAATCAATTTCAATCTGCCATAGATCTACCAGATGATTGAGAAATGAGTTGAGTCCAATTTGATTTAGGAAGGATTACAGTATCTCCAAACCCTGATGAATCACTTTCTTTGAATTTCTTCACCTTAGAATTCTCTGATTTCACTACAATTACATTTTCCATTCCTGTTTTGATTTCCAGCACCCAAATCCCTTTATAATTCATGCAATTTAAGTTTCCTGCAAATTTAGATTCTGCAATTTAAATTTCTTACATTTTAAGATACAGTTATTTACCTTTCTTGCAATTTAAGTTTCAGCTCTTTTAATTTCTTGCACTTTAAGTTTCAGTCATTTAATCTTCTTGTAATTTACTTTTCTGTCAATCTACATTTTGCACTCTAGCTTTCTTGCAATTTACTTTCTGTTAATCAAATTTCACTCAATTCATCAATATTAGCTTAACTAAATTCATCACCATACAAAAGTTGCTTAATCCATCAATTCTTGTGGGATCGACCTCACTTTTGTGAGTTTTACTACTTGATGCGACCCGGTACACTTGCTGGTGAGTTTGTGTGGAATCAATTTTCCCTCATCATGCAACCGCCTCAGCAAGAAATCCCGGGGATACCTCAAGGAATGTAATTTCCTCCTTGGTACGCGGAATCGTGATTTCCCACTTTTCTCATAACTCCGCGCAACTAACCAGCAAGTGCACTGAGTTGTCCAAGTAATGAACCTTACGTGAGTAAGGGTCGATCCCACGGAGATTGTCGGCTTGAAGCAAGCTATGGTCATTGATGAGGGGCAGAAGTTGGTGAATTAAAAATTATTAAAATAGTTACGTTGCAAGTATAGTTCTTAACTCACCGAAAATCTGCCTATCAATTTAGAAATATGTCACAGAGAATTTAAATTAAAAATTACTGGGAGTTTAAGTCCCAGGTCGTCTCCCAACGAGTTGCAGAAAAGTGTGCTATTTTATTAATCAGATGTTTCAAGAAGTTGAGTTAAGTAGAGGGAAAATTAAAAAAGCGGAAATTTAATTAATATGAATAAAAGCCTTGATTGGGAGTTGATTAGTTGGAATCTCTATTATTGATGGGATGATTTCAAGATTAATTTATAATTAATGGTTGTTCCGTTTAGTTATCCTTTACCAGGTAAAGGAAAATCAAACAAGTTGGAATGCTAGATCTATTCAAGAGTTGCAACCCACTTAGTTCAAAGGGATTGGTGTTAGTAATTAGATAACAATCCAATAGTTAACCCAATTACAATTTTTCTTTCAATCCTTCCAACTCAAGAGTTCCTTTCAATCAACTCCCCATCAAGTGAGGGAACTATTCACTCATTGTAAATAATAAATCCATAACACATGAAAGGGAATTAAAAGAAGACATGATTATTGGAATAGAAAAATAAATTAAAATGGAAGAAATAATCCTTGTATCAAATAATCATGAAAATATTCAAATGACAAAATTGAACAAAGCAAAGAACATGGAATAATAAAATCAAGTTAAGAGAACGAACTAGAATGACGAGATCTTGATGAGGAAATAACTCTTCTCAATGTTCCAATGCTAAGATCAATTCAAAATTAAAATTCTAAAACCTAGAGAGAAAAACCTAGATCTAAAACTGTAAATTGTCTAGAATGAATGTTGTGTTTTGTTTCTGCATATTCTCTGGCTCTAGTATGCTGTTCCGGGCCGAAAACTGGATCGAAATAAGGTCCAAAATCGTCCCCAGCGAAGTCTACAGATTATGCAGATCGCACATGTCACGCGATCGCGTCATCCACGCGGACGCGTCATTCGCGCTTTTCCTTGCCACGCGTTCGCGTCGTCCACGCTACCGCGTCGCCTGAGCTTTTCCAATATGCGTGGCCGCGTGAGCCATGTGGCCGCGTCACTGCGATTCGCTCTCCTTCGCCCGGTCGCCTGAGCCATGCGACCGCGTCACTTCTCGCTGGTTATCTCCTCAAATTCTTGTGTTCCTTCCATTTTTGCTAGCTTCCTTTCCAATCTCCAACTCATTCATGCCCTATCTAGCTATCCAGAATTCCCTTTTTCTATTCATACTCATGTATCAACTTTATAATTGATTTTATCATATGTGCATTGATCTTTGAATTCTGAATTTAACATTGGGGTAATTTTGTCCCCTTATTTATTTATATAATTTATAT
>NC_029786.2:46459071-46483656 GCF_000816755.2 Arachis ipaensis
GTAACCATACATAAAGGCTCAAATCTTTCACAGGTTGTGTGTGTTCTTTAGCTCAAATATCATGTTCCAAATACAACTCAAGCAAATTTATCATAAAATTTTGAAAAATTAGTGAAATTTTGTTCCAAAGATAGAGTCTTAAAAGAAACTTATTGTCTTTTCAATCAAGTAGAACATGCATGCAACTATCCTAACCTATGCAATTTATTCTATTCTATAAAAGAAAGAAAATCTAACTAAAGTATCTTAATTATTGGTGCTAGGGAAAAGAAATTACCTCCGGAAGTCAGGTACTGATCGACCTCCCCACACTTAAGGCTTTGCACCATCCTCGGTGCCATCCGTCAGGAACAGGGGTGGGCTGGTAGCAGTATCTCCACAATCGAGACCGTCATGGCTCCCTGTGCTGGTAAAAGAAGTGGAGTCCGGGGTATCCGAGTCCCTGAAGTGTCCCTTGAGTAGCTCCTTGAGGTGTTTGAATCGGCGCTCGTTACGACGTTCTCTCAACTTAGCTTTGTGTTCTTGCCAATCCAACCTTTCGATTATCTACTGGAGCAATTCATCAGTTGTAGGTGCTTGTGGTGTTGAAGAAGGATTATCTTCAACTGGAGCAGTAGGAAGACTTGTAGTGGCTGCTGGAAGTCTGAGGTATTTCCCGTTAGGGACATACTAATCATCCCGTGGAAGAACGGCTTTGGTGTCTCCAGCTCTGTAGGAGACTCCGGCTGCTGAGACAAGATCTGAGACCAAGGCGGGGAAAGGTAAGTTGCTCGTAATTTGTACGTGTCCCATAGCATTCCGGATGTGTCTTGAGAGATTCAGATGTTGGTCCGTAAGGATGCACCAAAGTAGAACAGCCATGTCTGCAGTGAAGGAGGACTCATGAGTGCTCGGAAAGACGTAATGGGACATGATCTGTGCCCAGACGCGAGCCTCCAAGGTAAGTGCTGAAGCCAAGATTCCCTTAGGGCGCGTACGGTGGTATCCGTAGATCCAACGGCTGCCAGGTAATGCGATAACTCCGAGAACGGAGTCCCAGTTAAATTGGTACCTCTGGCGCTTAAGTGCGGCTTCTTGGAAGGCGTCCATGCCTTCTGGAATAGGGGGAAGACTTAGAGCTTGCTGAATGGCCTCTTCTGTGATGGGGACTTGCTTCTGCTGGACATAAACAGACTGTAGGGTTGGCATGTAGAAGTTAGAGTAGAACTCAACTACGCAAGAAAGATTGACCTGCCTTGGCTGTCTCTGTAGGAAACCCTATTTTCTTCGTTCAATTTGCGGCTCAACAAAGGTAGCAATATTGGATGGGAGGATAAGAAGGTATTCATTGTTATAGTTCCTTTCTGCTAGGATAGGGAACATCTGCTCACAGTAGCGATTGGGAAATCGCTCCGTGTCCTTTGCTGGAAAGGCTTTCTCCTTTTCATCAACCTTTATTATCCTCTTAACTCTTTTTGTTGAGGGCTTGACTGCGGTTGAAAAAGGCTCTGCCACTAATGTTCTTTTAGTTCCTCTTCTTGCTGGTGGTTTAGAAGTAGCTTTCTCTTTTCCTTTCTTGGTGGCCATCCTGAAAGAAGGGAAGAGAAAGTAAATTAAATTCAATGAGATATACAGCAAGGAAGGAAACGGAAAAGAGGGTGATGGATGCACATTAAGATATACTGACATTATCACAGGCTCGCGAGTACATGGGAAAAGCCAACAATGGAAAATAGCTAGTGCATATAAAGACAAGTGACTGCAAGGTGTTTATTGGCATGCCGGCAAAGGGCATGAGTAGCATAGACCAAGCAAGACTTTGTAACAAACCATCATGTTTGTATTGACAATTAAATTTAATTAATACAATAGTAAAGGGAAGTTGTGAAAAGCAAGCATTGAATAGTATAACAACATAGAAAAGTGCATAATGCCATTTGAGCCTTTTCACAAACACATAGCATGCATGTTGAATAAGGTATAGAAAATAAGAAGGTGAGCATGCAAGCAATCCCTTAAATAGAATAAAAATAATTGTCAAACAATTTGCAACAATCCACAAGCATATAATGAGGGATAATGACTCAAAAATTTCTAACACCATGTAAAAAGGAAAAGAAAAAGAAGGAAAATATGAATAATGAGAAGAAGAATAATATATAAAATAATATATAAAATGATAGAAAAGAGAAGAAGGAAGAAGAAAATAGAACCTTGGTAATGGAGGTGAGAGAGAGAGAGAGTGATAGGTGAGATTGGAAGAAGAAGGGAGAAGGAAGAAATAAGGAGGGAAAAGAAAAATTAGGATTTGGAGGAGAGAAAGATAAGATATGTGGCAATTTTTGGATGAGCTGTGTGGCGTATGCGACGCGGCCGCGTGGGGCACGCGTTCGCGTGGATGCGCTTCAAGTATGGCGACGCGATCGCGTCGGTCACGCGGTCGCGTGACCCATATTATGCTTCTGGCGCGAGTGCAGCCTCACACCAGCACAACTCTCTGTTCAAATTAATTTAGTTGCCAAAACTGGGGTGGCGCGATCGCGTCGGTCACACGATCGCGTGAGTGTGCATCCGAAAATGGATGACGTGGCCGTGTCAGCGACGCGGTCACGTGATAAGGATTGTGCCTCCAGCACCAATCCCGCATCACTCTCGCACAATATTTCATTGTGCACCCTTTTACGTCGAAAAGTCAGGGCACGCGGCCACGTGGGGCACGCGGTAGCGTGGGAGGCCAAAGTTCCTATGTGACGCGGACGCGTCGGCAACGCGGTCGCGTGAGAGGATTTGTGCCATTGGCACGCCTCCAGCCACAATCCAGCGTAACTTTCTGTTCATTTTTATTTTTCTTTACTCTCCCTGTGACGCGGACGCGTCGCTGATGCGATCGCGTCACGTAGCAAAATTTTTTTTCTTTAAACATGTAAATGCAGATGCACGAAAGTACTACGAAAGAGAAGAGTTATTGAATAGGAAAAACTAAAAATAAAGAAAAGAACGATCATACCATGGTGGGTTGTCTCCCACCTAGCACTTTGCTTTAACGTCCATAAGTTGGACGCTCCACTAGCTCAATCCTCTGCTATGTGAGGATCTTCCAAGAGGAAGATCTCAAGCTCCTTGTTTCTCTGTACCTTCTCGCCATGGTATAGCTTTAGGCGTTGTCCATTAACCTTAATAAGTTCAGAGCTTGAAGGATGGCTTAGGTGATAAACTCCGTATGGTTCGGCCTTCTCTACTCTGTATGGACGTTCCCATCTTGATCTCAACTTGCCTGGCATGAGCCTCAGTCGAGATTTGTAAAGGAGGACTAAATCCCCAGGTTGGAACTCTTTCTTCTTGATGTTTGATCATGTACAGCCTTCATCTTTTCCTTGTATATTCTGGAATTTTCATAAGCTTCTAGGCGAAGGCTCTCCAGTTCCTGCAGTTGCAACTTCCTTTCAGCTCCGGCTTTCTCAATTCCCATGTTGCACTCCTTAACTGCCCAAAAGGCTCTGTGTTCTACTTCAACTGGGAGATGACAAGCTTTTCCATAAACCAAGCGGAAAGGACTCATCCCAATGGGTGTCTTGTATGCTGTTCTGTATGCCCAGAGTGCATCTTGTAGCCTGGTGCTCCAGTCTTTTCTGAGGCTTTACTATCTTTTGCAAGATACGTTTAATTTCTCTGTTTGACACCTCGACTTGCCCATTAGTTTGGGGATGGTAAGCTGTTGCAACTTTATGAATTATCCCATGCTTCTTCATTAATCCTATCAATCTCCTGTTTCAGAAATGGGTGCCTTGATCGCTCACGATTGCTCGTGGTGATCTGAAGCGACATATAATATGGTTTCTCACAAAGGAAACAACAGTGTTAGCATCATCAGTGCGGGTAGGAATTGCTTCCACCCATTTGGAAACATAATCCACAGCTAACAATATATAAAAATATCCATTAGAATTTGGAAATGGACCCATGAAGTCAATGCCCCAAACATAAAAAATTTCACAGAAAAGCATAATTTGTTGAGGCATTTCATCCCTCCTGGATATATCACCAAATTTCTGGCATGGCAGACAAGATTTACAGAACTCAGCAGCGTCTCTAAAAAGGGTAGGCCACCAGAATCCACAGTCTAAGATCTTTCTAGCTGTCCTTTGAGGACCAAAATGTCCTCCACTCTAAGATGAGTGATAGGCCTCTAAAATGGACTGGAATTCTAATTGAGGCACACAACGTCTAATTACTTGATCAGCGCCACATCTCCATAAATATAGGTCATCCCATATATAATATTTAGACTCGCCTTTCAGCTTGTCTCTTTGATGCTTAGAAAAATCTGGAGGAAATGTGCAGCTAACTAAATAATTAGCAACAGGTGCATACCAAGGGACTACCTCAGATACTGCTTGCAGGTTATCCAAAGGAAAATTATCATCTATAGGAGTAGAATCATCCTTAATATGCTCAAGGCGACTCAAGTGGTCTGCCACTAAATTCTGATTACCACTCCTATCCTTTATTTCTAAATCAAATTCTTGTAACAGCAGTATCCAACGTATGAGTCTTGGTTTGAATTCCTTTTTAGCTAATAAATACTTTAAAGATGCATGGTCCGAATACACTACTACTCTAGTACCAAGTAAATAAGCTCGGAATTTATCCAGAGCAAAAACAATAGCAAGAAGCTCTTTCTCAGTAGTAGTATAGTTGGACTGGGCAGTGTCTAAAGTCTTAGACGCATAAGCAATAACGAAAGGATCCTTACCTTCACGCTGAGCCAGCGCTACTCCTACTGCATGGTTGGAAGCATCGCACATGATTTCAAATGGCTGGCTCCAGTCTGGTCCTCTCACAATTGGAGCTTGAGTCAGAGCAGTCTTCATCTTATCAAACGCTTGTTTGCAATCCCCACTGAACTCGAACTCAATATCCTTCTGCAGTAATCTGGATAAGGGAAGTGCGACCTTACTAAAGTCCTTAATAAATCTCCTGCAAAAACCTGCATGGCCAAGGAACGAACGGACTTCCCTTACAGAAGAGGGGTAAAGTAAACTAGAAATAACATTCACCTTTGCTGGGTCTACAGAAATTCCATTATTAGATACCACATGTCCTAATACAATCCCTTGTTTTACCATAAAGTGACATTTTTCGAAGTTTAATACAAGGTTTGTATTAACACATCTATCTAATACTCTAGATAATCCATCTAAGCAAAGGCTAAAAGAATCACCATAAACGCTAAAATCATCCATAAAAACTTCCATACAGTCCTCAATAAGGTCAGAGAAAAGACTCATCATGCACCTTTGGAAAGTAGTTGGTGCATTGCACAAGCCAAAGGGCATTCTCTTGTAAGCATAAGTCCCAAAAGGACATGTAAAAGTAGTCTTTTCCTGATCCTCAGGAGCTATATGAATCTGGAAATAACCTGTGTAACCATCTAAGAAGCAATAATGTGATTTACCTGACAGGCGATCCAGCATTTGATCAATGAATGGAAGTGGGTAGTGATCCTTACGGGTAGCTTGGTTGAGACGCCTGTAATCAATGCAGACTCTCCAAGCATTCTGACCTCTAGTTGCTATGAGCTCTCCATGCTCATTCTTCACTGTAGTGACTCCAGACTTCTTGGGCACCACTTGTACTGGGCTTACCCATTCACTGTCTGAAATGGGATATATGATACCGGCTTCCAATAGTCTGGTCACTTCCTTTTTGACAACTTCCAAGATGGTGGGATTCAATCTTCTTTGGGGTTGACGGACAGGTCTTGCTTCCTCTTCTAAAAATATTCTGTGCTCACATACTTGAGGGTTGATGCCTACTATGTCTGCCAAGCTCCACCCAATTGCCTTCTTATGCTTCCTCAGCACATCAAGTAACTGCTCTTCTTGTTGAGAAGTAAGTTCCCTTGCAATAATAACTGGAAGCTGCTGCTCATCTTCAAGATAAGCATATTTGAGATGTGGAGGGAGGGGCTTCAATTCGAACTTTTGATCATGGGTAGGCTCTGGATTATCTGGAGCTTGTGAAAATGATGAAGTGCCCTCATTGTCAGTTAAAAGGGTCCCCACACTTGGACCTTGTCCAGTGTGCCTCTCTTCAAACTCTTCCTTGTGAACTTCAGCTACACTTTCATCTATGACATCACACTGGAAGATGGAACGATCTTCTGGGGGTTTGTCAATGACTCCATTCATATTGAAGATTACTCTGCGGCCATCTATTTCAAAGGAGTATGTTCCTGAAAAAGCATCCAATTTGAATTTTGATGTCTTCAGGAATGGTCTCCCAAGTAGGATTGATGATGGCTTATCTGAATCATTATGGGGCATCTCCAAGATATAAAAATCAGTGGGAAATATAAGTCCTTTAATGTTCACCAAAACATCTTCAGCAACTCCAGCCACTGTAATAATGCTTTTATCTGCTAACACAAAACGAGCTGCCGACCTTTTTAAGGGAGGGAGCCTCAAAATATCATATATAGACAAAGGCATTATACTGACACATGCTCCTAAATCACACATGCAATCATAAATTACTACACCACCAATAGTACAGCTAACTATACAAGGACCTGGATCACTACATTTTTCAGGTAATCCTCCCATTAAAACAGATATAGAACTACCTAAAGGAATAGTTTCTAATTCATTAATTTTGTCTTTATGGATACACAAGTCTTTTAGAAATTTTGCATATTTAGGTACCTGCTGAATAACATCAAAAAGAGGAACAGTTACCTCAACCTTTTTGAATATTTCTACTATTTTGGGGTCAGGTTCCAACTGCTTCTTGGGCTTCCTTGCAAGTTGTGGAAATGGAATAGGAGTAGTGTTTTCTGTGGTGTCTGCGCCTTTTGGTGTTTCCTCCTGTGGTTGAGCTATTTCTTCTTCAGCTATGTCCTGTATGTCCTCTTCTTCTTCAACATCTTCTATTTCTACTACCTCTTCAGCTGAGGTGTGTTCTGATGGGCTTGGTTCCTCCTGACTCCACTCCTGCAGTGTGGTTCTAGACCTTAGGGTGATGGCATTAATGCCTCCCTTTGGATTGGGTAATGGTTGAGAGGGGATTCCAGTGGAGGTTGAAGGTTGGTTACTGGAATTTTGCGTTGATCCAATCTGTGACATAAGAGCTTGCAAAGTAGAGGTGAGACCATTCAGACTGGCATTAATACTATTCGTGTTGTTTTCCATGGTCTGTTGTCTTCGCTCAAAAGATTGTAGTAGCTCTTCATTGGGAGATAAAGAAGAATGAGTAAATTGAGATGTCTGCTGTTGATTGTTCTGTGGTCCTTGGTTTTGCCTCAGGTGAGGTGCTCTGTAAGGTTGATTCTGCTGCCTGTTGTTGTTATTATTCCACCTCTGATTTCCCTGATTATCTATGCCTCCTCTGTTATAGTTGTCCCTCCAATTCTGGTTAGAATTGTCCTGCCATCCATGGTTATTATTTCCACTTTGATTGTACCCTTGGTTGGGGCGGTCATAGAAGTTATGAGTGGATGCCACCATGTTGTCTTCTTGTTGGAGCTGCGGGCATTCATCAGTGTAATGGCTGTAATCAGCACAGATTCCACAAATTCTTTGCGGGACTAGTTGTTGGTTTTGCTGTGGCGAAGGAGGTTGAGCTTGCTGAACTTGTTGTTGATTCAATTGCATCTGCTTCAGCAAGTTGGTCATCTCACATATACTTTGAGTTAGAGCAGCAGTCTCTCTGTTAGAGGATACTTCCGCAATGGCTTTTGAACGGCCTTGCCTTTGTCTGTGGTTCCTAGCAGATTCAGCTAAATCACTGATCAATTGCCAAGCCTCATCAGTGGTCTTGTACTTCTTCATAGACCCATTGCTAGCACTTTCCAATGTGGTCTTATCTTGGGGCCTCATGCCCTGTGTGATATAGCTAAGTAACACTATCTTGTCAATCCTGTGGTGGGGGCATGCTTCCAGAAGATTATTGAAGCACTCTCAGTATTCAAAGAGAGTCTCATTGTCATCCTGAACAATTGTAGAAATATCCTTCCTCAGTTTATCAGTAACTTCAGATGGAAAGAATTTTTCCAAAAACTCCTTTCTGAGTGTATCCCAGTTGGATACATTTGCTAGAGGTTGAGTGTAGTACCACTCTCTTGCTTTTCCATCAAGAGAAAATGGGAAAGCTTTCAGCAAAATTGAAGTTTCATCAGTACCATCACGCCTGACAGTAGAACAGGCTGCCTGGAAATCTCTCAAGTGCTTGATAGGCTCTTGAGCAGGTAGGCCATGAAACTTGGGCATCAAATTTAGCAGTGCGGTCTTTATTTCAAAATCTGTAGCTACCGCTGGATTATGCGCTTGAAATGGTTGCATTGTAAAATCAGGGGCTCCTTCCTCCTGGATGGTAACTCTCCTAGCTGCCATGTCTTCTGCACGTAAAACAACCGAATCAGTAGAACGGGGGCTGGTTTCTTCCTCAAGTCACTCTCAGATCCGCCCTCAGAGCGGACTAACCGACGTTGTTCTCGCCTTATTCGTGAAATAGTCCTTTCAATTTTAGGATCGAATATTAGCAAGCGCGGATTAGGAAGTGAACGCGTCATTTGACGGAAGAAACATGCAGCTCATAGTAGCAAAATAAAATAAAATGCAAATAAATAAATTCTAATTAATAACTTTAGCACTCTATTGCAACTCCCCCGCAACGGCGCCAAAAATTGATGAGGGGCAGAAGTTGGTGAATTAAAAATTATTAAAATAGTTACATTGTAAGTATAGTTCTTAACTCACCGAAAATCTGCCTATCAATTTAGAAATATGTCACAGAGAGTTTAAATTAAAAATTAATCAAAATTAAAATTCTAAAACCTAGAGAGAAAAACCTAGATCTAAAACTGTAAACTGTCTAGAATGAATGTTGTGTTTTGTTTCTACATATTCTCTGGCTCTAGTCTGCTGTTCCGGGCCGAAAACTGGATCGAAATAAGGTCCAAAATCGCCCCCAGCGAAGTCTGCAGATTATGCAGATCCCACATGTCACGCGATCGCGTCATCCATGCGGACGCGTCATTCGCGCTTTTCCTTGCCACGCGTTCGCGTCGTCCACGCTACCGCATCGCCTGAGCTTTTCCAATCCGCGCGGCCGCGTGAGCCATGCGGCCGCGTCATTGCGATTCGCTCTCCTTCGCGCGGTCGCGTGAGCCATGCGACCGCGTCACTTCTCGCTGGTTATCTCCTCAAATTCTTGTGTTCCTTCTATTTTTGCTAGCTTCCTTTCCAATCTCCAACTCATTCATGCCCTATGAAGTCTGAAACACTCAACACACAGATCACGGCATCGAATGGAATAAAGGGGAATTAAAAATACATAATTAAAGTCTCTAGGAAGCAGTTTTCAAACATGTTATAAATTCAGGAAGGGATTATAATTTCATGCTAATTTAATGAATAAGTGGATAAGGATCATGATAAAACCACACAATTAAACACAATATAAACCATAAAATAGTGGTTTATCAGTCATCCTTGTAAATCTCAGTCAGGCAGATTCAAATGGTTATGAGGCTTTAATAATTAAAAGATAAATTAAACATAAAATAAAATAAAGTTACTTATGTAATTTACTGGTGGAAATTTCAGATAAGCGTATGAAGATGCTTTGTTGCTTCTGAACCTCTGCTTTTCTATTGCCTTCTTCCAACCATGCGTTACTTCCTTCCATGGCAAGCTGTAGGATCCTCTCAGTGAAAATGGTCCTCTACAGTTTCTGCACGGCCAATCAACTGTCGGATTTCTCGTCTCGGATGAAAAATACCAGGTACAGCTATTGCATGGCTAATCATTTGTCGGTTCCCGCTAGCATCGGAATAGGATCCATTGATCCTTTTGCACATTATAACTTGCACCCAACATTCGCAGGTTTGAAGCTCTTTACAGTCATCCCTTCCCAGATCCTACTCGGAATACCACAGACAAGGTTTAGACTTTTCAGATCCCAGGAATGCTGCCAATGGTTCTAGCCTATACCACGAAGATACTAATCTCACGGACTCGGTCCGTGTATTAGATATCCAAGAGAATATACTACAACTGTCGTTCAATGACTACGTTGAACATCATGTAGACCACTTGTGGTTGTCAGGCATGCAGATCTTGGCTAAGCGAGTAACGAAGATAGTGGGTGATTGTCACGGGTCACCCCTTCATTCTGATTTAACTAAATTAAGTACGAGAGTATATATTGGAGAAGAAGTAGGCGTGAATTGAATAGAAAAATAGTAGTAATTGCATTAATTCATGAAGAACAGCAGAGCTCCACACATTAATCTATGGGTGTAGAAACTTCACCATAGAAAATACATAAGTGAAAGAGGTCTAGGCATGGCCGTGAGGCCAGCCTCCAAACGTGAACATCAAAGTGAAAAGAGTGTTTCAACCCTGTAAGTCTGCGAATACAATAGTAAAAAATGCTATTTATACTAAACTAGCTACTAGGGATTACAGAAAATAAGTAACTAAGTGCAGATAGTGCAAAAATCCACTTCCGAGGCCCACTTGGTGTGTGCTTGGGCTGAGCATTGAAGCTTTTTCGTGAATAGTCTATTCCTAGAGTTAAACGCCAGCTTTGGTGCCAGTTTGAGCGTTTAACTCCAATTCTGGTGCCAGTTTGGGCGTTTTACGCCAGAAAGTTTTAGGCTAGCTTTGGACGCCAGTTTGGGCCATCAAATCTCAAGCAAAGTATGGATTATTATATATTGCTGGAAATCCCAGGATGTCTACTTTCCAACTCAATTGAGATCGCACCAATTGGGCTTCTGTAGCTCCAGAAAATCCACTTCGAGTGCAGGAGGGTCAGAATCCAACAGCATCTGCAGTCCTTTTTCAGCCTATGAATCAGATTTTTGCTCAGGTCCCTCAATTTCAGCCAGAAAATACCTGAAATCACAGAAAAACATAGAAACTCATAGTAAAGTCTAGAAATGTGATTTTTGAATAAAAACTAATAAAAATATAATAAAAAGTAACTAAAACATACTAAAAACTATGTAAAAATAATGCCAAAAAGGGTATAAATTATCCGCTCATCACAACACCAAACATAAATTGTTGCTTGTCCCCAAGCAACTAAAAACAAAATAGGATAAAAAGAAGAGAATATACAATGAATTCCAAATATCAATGAAGCTCATTTCCAATTAGATGAGCAGGGCTGGTGGTCTTTTGCTTCTGAATAGTTTTGGCATCTCACTTTATCCTTTGAAATTCAGAATGATTGGCATCTATAGAAACTCAGAATTCAGATAGTTTTATTGATTCTCCTAGTTCAGTATGTTGATTCTTGAATACAGCTACTTTATGAGTCTTGGCCGTGACCCTAAGCATTTTGTTTTCCTGTATTACCACCGGATACATAAATGCCACAGACACATAACTGGGTGAACCTTTTCAGATTGTGACTCAGCTTTGCTAGAGTCCCCAGTTAGAGGTGCCCAGAGCTCTTAAGCACACTCTTTTTGCTTTGGACCACAACTTTAACCGCTCAGTCTCAAGCTTTTTACTTGACACCTTCACGCCAGAAGCACATGGTCAGGGACAGCTTGGTTTAGCTGCTTAGGCCAGGATTTTATTCCTTTGGGCCCTCCTATCCATTAATGCTCAAAGCCTTGGATCCTTTTTACCCTTGCCTTTTGGTTTAAAGGGATATTGGCTTTTTCTGCTTGCTTTTTCTTTTCTTTCTTTTTTTCTCTTTTTTTGCCAATTTTTTCTTTTTTTCTCTTTTTTATTTCTCTTTTTTCCTTTTTCATTATTCTTTCAAGAGCCAATAATTTTAACATTCATAAACAACAATATCAAAAATATGCACTGTTCAAGCATTCATTCAGAAAATAAAAAGTATTGCTACCACATCAAAATAATTAGATTATTATCAAGATGTAATTCGAAATTCATATACTTCTTTTTCTTTTGCAAATAAAAACATTTTTTATTTAAGAAAGGTGAAGGATTCATAGGACATTCATAGCTTTAAGACATAGACACTAGACACTAATGATCATGTAATAAAAACACAAACATAGACAAAACATAAAGCATAATTTTCAAAAAATAGAAAAATAAGAACAAGGAAATTAAAGAACGGGTCCACCTTAGTGATGGCGGCTAGTTCTTCCTCTTGAAGATCTTATGGAGTGATTGAGCTCCTCTATGTCTCTTCCTTGCCTTTGTTGCTCCTCCCTCATGGCTCTTTGGTCCTCTCTAATTTTATGGAGGATGATGGAATGCTCTTGGTGCTCCATCCTTAGTTGTCCCATGTTGGAACTCAATTCTCCTAAGGAGGTGTTGATTTGTTCCCAATAGTTATGTGGAGGAAAATGCATCCCTTGAGACATCTCAGGGATTTCATGATGAGGAATTTCCTCATGCTCTTGTTGAGGTCTCTTTTTTGCTCCATCTTCTTATTAGTGATGGGCTTGTGTCCTTCAATGAGGATGTCTTCCTCTATGACAATTCCAGCAAAATTGCATAGGGTACAGATGAGATGAGGGAAGGCTAACCTTGCCAAAGTAGAAGGCTTGTGTGCCACTTTGTAGAGTTCTAGATATATGATCTCATGAACTTCTACTTCCTCTCCATTCATGATGCTATGGATCATGATAGCCCGGTCTATTGTAACTTCAGACCGGTTGCTAGTAGGAATAATAGAGCGTTGGATGAACTCCAACCATTTCCTAGCCACTAGTTTGAGGTCAAGCCTTCTTAATTGAACTGGCTTGCCTCTTGAGTCTCTCTTTCATTGAGCTCCTTCCACACAAATGTTGCTAAGGACTTGGTCCAACCTTTGATCAAAGTTAACCTTTCTAGTGAAAGGGTGAGGATCTCCTTGCATCATTGGTAAGTTGAATGCTAACCTCACATTTTCCGGATTGAAATCCAAGTAATTTCCCCGAACCATTGTGAGCCAATTCTTTGGGTTCGGGTTCATACTTTGATCATGGTTCCTAGTGATCCATGCATTGGCATAGAACTCTTGAACCATTAAGATTTCGACTTGTTGAATAGGGTTAGTGAGAGTTTTTCAACCTTTTCTTTGAATTTCATGTCGAATCTCTGGATATTCACTCTTTTTGAGCTTGTAGGGGACCTCGGGGATCACCTTTTTCTTGGCCACAACTTCATAGAAGTGGTCTTGATGGACCTTTGAGATGAATCTCTCCATCTTCTATGACTCAGATGTGGAAGAAATTGCCTTCTCTTTCCTCTTTCCAGAGGGTTCTCCAGCCTTAGGTGCCATTAATAGTTATGGAAAAATAAAAGAGCAGAGCTTTTTCCACACCAAACTCAAAAGGTTTGCTCGTCCTCGAGCAAAAGGAGAAAGAAAGGAGTAGAAAAAGAAGAAATGGAGGAGATGGAGGAGAGAAGTGAATTCGGCCAAAGGGGTAGAAGTGTATATGATGTGTGAAATTGAAGGTTGTAAGGAGGGGTATTTATAGGGTAAGGGAGAGAGGGAATTTGGTCATGAAGGGGTGGGTTAGGGAGGGAAATGGTTTGAATTTGAATGGTGAGGTAGGTGGGGTTTATGATGGATGGATGTGAGTGGTGAAGCGAATATGGGGAAGAGGGTAGGATTTGATAGGTGAAGGGTATTTAGGGAAGAGTTATTGATGGGATTGGTCAAGGATATTTGGGGAAGAGTGATATGGAAAGGTGTGAAGAGGAGAGAAGAAGAGGTGGGGTTGGTGGGGATCCTGTGGGGTCCACAGATCTTGAGGTGTCAAGGAATTCTGCTTCCTGCACTATTATGGTGTTCAAACGCCCACTGTGTGCCAAATCTGGCATTAAACGCCAGCTCTGCTACCTTTCCTGGTGTTAAACGCCAGCTCTGCTACCTTTCCTGGCATTAAACGCCAGTCTGCTACCCATTTCTGGCGTTTAACGCCAGCCAGACGCCAAACAGCCCTTTCTGGCGTTAAACACCCAGAATGCTGCCCATTCTGGCGTTTAATGCCCAGAATGCTGCCAGGCTGGGCGTTAAACGCCCATTCTGCTATCCTTACTGGCGTTTAAATGCCAGTAAGCCTGTCCTCTAAGGTGTGCTATTTTTTATGTTATTTTTCATTTTGCTTTAATTTTGAAGTTGTTTTTATGACTTCACATGATCATCAACCTAAAGAAAACATAAAATAACAATGGAAAATAAATAAATATAATTAAATAACATTGGGTTGCCTCCCAACAAGCGCTTCTTTATTGTCAATAGCTTGACAGCGAGCTCTTGGAGAGCTTCACAGAGACTCAGAGCTTAATGGTGGCCTCCAAACACCAAACTTAGATGTTAAGTGTGGGGCTCTATTTGACTCTGTACTGAGAGAAGCTTTTCATGCTTCCTCTCCATGGTTACAGAAGAATATCCTTGAGCTTTGAACACAAGGTAGTCCTCATTCAATTTAAGGACTAACTCTCCTCTGTCCACATCAATCACAGCTCTTGCTGTGGCTAGGAAGGGTCTTCCAATGATGATTGATTCATCTTCATCCTTTCCATTGTCTAGGATTATGAAATCAGCAGGGATGTAAAAGCCTTCAACCTTCACTAAGACATCCTCTACAAGTCCATAAGCCTGTTTCCTTAAATTGTCTGCCATCTCTAGTGAGATTCTTACAGCTTGTTCCTCAAAGATCCCTAGTTTCTCCGTTACAGAGAGTGGCATGAGGTTTATACTTGACTCAAGGTCACACAGAGCCTTCTTAAAGGTCATGGTGCCTATGATATAGGGTATTAAGAACTTTCCAGGATCCGGTTTCTTCTGAGATAATTTCTGTTGCCCCAAAGCATTCAGTTCATTGATGAACAATGGAGGTTCATCCTCCCAAGTCTCATTACCAAATAACTTGGCATTCAGCTTCATGATTGCTCCTAGATATTGAGCAACTTGCTCTTCAATAATATCTTCATCCTCTTCAGAGGAAGAATACTCATCGGAGCTTATGAATGGCAACAGTAAGTTCAGTGGAATCTCTATGGTCTCTGTATGAGCCTCAGATTCCTTTGGTTCCTCATTGGGAAACCCTTTAGTGGCCAGTGGACGTCCATTGAGGTCTTCTTCACTGGAAATCACTGCCTTTTCTTCCTCTCCAGGTTCGGCCATTTTGGTTATAGTTATGGCCTTGCACTCTCTTTTTGGATTCTCTTCTGTGTTACTTGGGAGAGTACTAGGAGGGATTTCAGTAACTCTTTTACTTAGTTGATCCACTTGTGCCTCCAAATTTCTAATGGAGGACCTTGTTTCAGTCATGAAACTTTGAGTGGTCTTAGTTAGATCAGAGACTATGGTTGCTAAGTCAGAGAGGCTCTGCTTAGAATTCTCTGTCTGTTGCTCAGAAGATGATGGAAAAGGTTTGCTATTGCCAAACCTATTTCTCCCACCATGATTATTGAAGCCTTGGTTGGTCTTCTGTTGATCCTTCCATGAAAAATTTGGATGATTCCTCCATGAAGGATTATAGGTGTTTCCATAGGATTCTCCCATGTAATTCACCTCTTCTATTGCAGAATTCTCAAGGTCATAAGCTTCTCCTTCAGGGGAGGCTTCTTTAGTACTGCTTGATGCATCTTGCATTCCAGTCAAACTCTGAGAAATTATGTTGACTTGCTGAGTCAATATTTTGTTCTGAGCCAATATGGCATTCGGAGTATCAACCTCAAGAACTCCTTTCTTCTAAGTTGTCCCATTATTCGTAGGATTTCTTTCAGAAGTGTACATGAACTGGTTATTTGCAACCATTTTAATGAGTTTCTGGGCTTCTGCAGGCATCTTCTTCAGATGAAGAGATCCTCCAGCAGAGTGATCCAATGACATCTTGGACAATTCAGACAGACCATCATAGAATATACATAAGATGCTCCATTCTGAAAGCATGTCAGAAGGACACCTTCTGATCAACTGCTTGTATCTTTCCCAAGCTTCATAGAGGGATTCACCTTCCTTCTGTCTGAAGGTCTGGACTTTCACTCTAAGCATACTCAATTTTTTGAGGTGGAAAGAATTTGGCCAAGAAAGCATTGACCAACTTTTCCCAAGAGTTCATGCTTTCTTTAGGTTGTGAGTCCAACCATGTCCTAGCTCTGTCTCTTACAGCAAAGGGGAAAAGCATAAGCCTGTATACCTCGGGATTAACCCCATTGGTTTTAACGGTGTCACAGATTTGTAAGAATTTAGCTAAAAACTGATGAGGATCTTCCAATGGAAGTCCATGAAACTTGCAATTCTGCTGCATTAGAGAAACTAATTGAGGCTTAAGCTCAAAGTTGTTTGCTCTAATTGCAGGAATTGTGATGCTTTTTCCATAGAAGTCAGAAGATGGTACAGTAAAGTCACCAAGCATCTTCCTTGCATCTCCACCATTGTTATTGGGTTCGGCCATGTCTTCTTCTTTTTCGAAAATTTCTGTTAGGTCCTCTCCAGAGTGTTGTGTTTTAGCTTCTCTTAGCTTCCTCTTCAGAGTCCTTTCAGGTTCCGGATCAGCTTCAACAAGAATGTTCTTATCCTTTGTCCTGCTCATATGAAAAAGAAGAGAATAGAATAGAAAAAATAAGAATCCTCTATGTCATAGTATAGAGATTCCTTTATGTGAGTAGAAGAATAGAAGAGTAGAATGAAGAAGGGAGAAGAAGAAGAATTCGAACACAGAGAGGGAGAGAGGGTTCGAATTATAAATAGAAGAGAAGTGTTAGTAAATAAATAAAATAAATAAGAAGAGATGAGAGAGAAGAAATTCGAAAATTAATTAAAAAGAAAAGAAAAATATTTTTGTTTTTATTTTAATTATTAGTTAGAATTTGAAAATTAAAAAGAGAAATAAAATAAAATTAGAATTTAAAATAATTAGTTAGTTAAAAAGAGTTTTGAAAAAGTTTTTAGTGATTTTTGAAAATTTGAGAGAGAGAAGTAGTTAGGTAGTTTTGAAAAAGATAAGGAATTAGTAAAACAAACAAAAAGTCAAGTAGTTAATTGAAAAAATTTGAAAATCAATTTTGAAAAGATAGAAAGTTAGAGAAGGATTTTGAAATTAAATTTGAGAAAGATATGATTGAAATCTATTAAAAAAAAAGATTTGAAAAGGAAATTAAAAAGATTTGATTTTTGAAATTAAAGTTGATTACTTGACTAACAAGAAACTAAAAGATATGATTCTAGAATTTAAAGATTGATCCTTTCTTAATAGGTAAGTAACAACTTGAAAATTTTTTACTCAAAACATTAAATGTTAGCAATAATTTCGAAAATATGAAATAAAAATAAGAAAAAGATTTTAAAAATCAATTTTTAAAATTTTTTAAAATATTAAGAAAAAAAAAAGAAATAGATTTGATTTTTGAAAAAGATTTGAAAAGATAGGATTTTTAAATTGAAATTTTGACTAGATTAACAAGAAACAACTAAATTTTAAAACTTTTTGACTAAATCAATTCAAAATTTCGAGATTTATGAGTGAAATAAGGGAAAGATATATTTTTGATTTTTTAATTTTTAATAAGGAGAGAGAAAAACATAAAAATGAAACAAAACATAAAAATTCATGATCAAAACAACCAATGCATGCAAGAACACTTTGAATGTTAAGATGAACACCAAGAACACTTTGAAGATCATGATGAACATCAAGAACATATTTTTGAAAATTTTTAAGAAAATAAAAACATGCAAGACACCAAACTCAAAATTTTTTAAACTTTAGACACTAATAATTTGAAAATGCATATGAAAAATAAGAAAAGACACAAAATAAGAAAAATTAAAGATCAAACAAGGAAAATTATCAAGAACTATTTGAGGATCAAGAAAGAACTCAATGCATGAATTTTCAAAAATTTTGAGAAAAGTTAAAACATGCAATTGACACCAAACTTAAAATTTGACACTAGACTCAAACAAGAAACATAAAATATTTTTGGTTTTATGATTTTATTACATTTTTTTGTATTTTTCGAAAATTATTTTGGAAAAAGAGAATGAATAAATTCAAAATTTTTAATAAGAATTCCAAGAATCATGCAATGTTAGTCTAAAGCTTCGGTCCAATAGAATTAGACATGGCCAAATGGCCAGCCAAGCTTCAGCAGAGCATTACATACAACAGCCAAATTGATAGAAATCCAAAGAGGCTCTTGCAAAGATTAGTGGAAACCTCGGTCCAAAAGATTAGACATAGCTTAACAGCAAACCAGGATTCAACATATCTCATGAAACTCTAGGATTCGTTCTTAAAAACTCTGAAGAAATTTTTTTTTTGAATTTTTCGAAATTAAAATAAAAAAAACTTAAACATAAAATAAAATTACCTAATCTAAGCAACAAGATGAACCGTCAGTTGTCCAAACTCGAACAATCCCCAGCAATGGTGCCAAAAACTTGGTACGCGGAATCGTGATTTCATACTTTTCTCACAACTCCTCGCAACTAACCAGCAAGTGCACTGGGTCGTCCAAGTAATAAACCTTACGTGAGTAAGGGTCGATCCCACGAAGATTTTCGGCTTTCAGCAAGCTATGGTCATCCTTGTAAATCTCAGTCAGGCAGATTCAAATGGTTATAAGGTTTTAATAATTAAAAGATAAATAAAACATAAAATAAAATAAAGTTACTTATGTAATTCACCGGTGGGAATTTTAGATAAGCGTATGAAGATGCTTTGTTGCTTCTGAACCTCTGCTTTCCTATTGCCTTCTTCCAACCATGCGTTACTTCCTTCCATGGCAAGCTGTAGGATCCTCTTAGTGAAAATGGTCCTCTACGGTTTCTGCACGGCTAATCAACTGTCGAATTTCTCGTCTTGGATGAAAAATACCAGGTACAGCTACCGCATGGCTAATCATCTGTCGGTTCCTGCTAGCGTCGGAATAGGATCCATTGATCCTTTTGCACACTGTCAGTTGCGCCCAACATTCGCAGGTTTGAAGCTCTTTACAGTCATCCCTTCCCAGATCCTACTCGGAATACCACATACAAGGTTTAGACTTTCCGAATCCCAGGAATGCTGCCAATGGTTCTAGCCTATACCATGAAGATACTAATCTCACGGACTCGGTCTGTGTATTAGATATCCAAGAGAATATACTCCAGCTGTCGTCCAATGACTACGTTGAACATCATGTAGACCGCTTGTGGTTGTCAAGCACGCAGATCTTGGCTAAGCGAGTAACGAAGATAGTGGGTGATTGTCACGGGTCACCCCTTCATTCTGACTTAATTGAATTAAGTACGAGAGTATATCTTGGAGAAGAAGTAGGCGTGAATTGAATAGAAAAATAGTAGTAATTGCATTAATTCATGAAGAACAGCAGAGCTCCACACCTTAATCTATGGGGTGTAGAAACTTCACCGTAGAATATACATAAGTGAAAGAGGTCTAGGCATGGCTGTGAGGCCAGCCTCCAAACGTGAACATCAAAGTGAAAAGAGGGTTTCAACCCTGCAAGTCTGCGAATACAATAGTAAAAAATGCTATTTTTACTAAACTAGCTACTAGGGATTACAGAAAGTTTTAGGCTGGCTTTGGACGCCAGTTTGGGCCATTAAATCTCGGACAAAGTATGGACTATTATATATTGCTGGAAAGCCCAGGATGTCTAATTTCCAAAGAAATTGAGATCGCACCAATTGGGTATTTGTAGCTCCAGAAAATTCACTTCGAGTGCAGGAGGGTCAGAATCCAACAGCATCTGCAGTCCTTTTTCAGCGTCTGAATTAGATTTTTGCTCAAGTCCCTCAATTTCAACCAGAAAATACCTGAAATCACAGAAAAACACACAAACTCATAGTAAAGTCCAGAAATGTGATTTTTGAATAAAAACTAATAAAAATATAATAAAAAGTAACTAAAACATACTAAAAACTATGTAAAAATAATGCCAAAAAGGGTATAAATTATCCGTTCATCACTCCTCAAGGCTATTGGGACCAATTGCAGAATTCTCTTGGAGAATTGAACACTAATATGGAGCAATTGAGGATGGAGCATCAAGAGCATTCTCACATCCTCAATGAACTAAGAGAAGATCAAAGGGCTATGAGGGAAGAACAACAGAGACAAGGGCGTGATATTGAAGAGATCAAGCACTACATTGGATCCTCAAGGAGGACTAGTAGCCGTCATCACTAAGGTGGATTTGTTCTCATAATCCCTTTCTCTTATGTTATTTTTCTATTTTTTGTTATGTTTTATTATCTGTTCTCTTGTTCTTATTGCATAATCATTTCTATCTATGTCTTAAAGCTATAAAATGTTCCATATCTCTCACCTTACTTAAAAGAAAATTTTATTTGTAAAGAATTGAGAGATACATGAATTTTGAGTTCTATAATAAGAATAGTCAATTATTTTGATGTGGTGGCATTGCTTTTGTTTTCTGAATGTATGAATAAACAGTGCATATTTGAAATTGAAATTTTAGAATGTTGGCTCTTGAAAGAATGATGAAAAAGGAAAAGTATTATTGGTAATCTGAAAAATCTCAAAAATTGATTCTTGAAGCAAGAAAAAGGAGCAAAAAGAAAAAGAAAAAGCATGTTGCAATAAAAGAAAAAAATGTATATATATATATATGCATGCGAAAAGAAACAAAAGCAGAAAAAGCCAATAGCTCTTTAAACCAAAAGACAAGACCAAAAAGCCAATAACCCTTTAAACCAAAAGTAAAGGGTAAAAGGATCCAAGGCTTTGAGCATCAATGGTTAGGAGGGCCTACAAGAAATAAAATCTTGGCTTAAGCACTTCAATTAAAAAGTGTCCCTAACTATATGCTTGTGGTGTGAAGGTGTCAAGTAAAAAGCTTAAGACTGAACAGTTAAAGTCGTGATCCAAAGCAAAAAAGAGTGTGTTTAAGAACTCTGGACACATCTATCTGGGGATTCTAGCAAAGCTAAGTCACAATCCGAAAGGGTTCACCCAGTTATCCGGTGGTAATACTGGAAAATAAAGTGCTTAGAGTCACGGCCAAGACTCTAAAAGCTGTGTTCAAGAATAAAAAGAACTAAACTAGGAGAGTCAATAATATCATCTGGATTCTAAGTTCCTAAAGATGCCAACACTTCTGAGTTTCAATAGATAGTGAGATGCCAAAACTATTCAAAAGCAAAAAGCTACTAAGTCCCCCTCATCTAATTGAAACTGAACTTCATTGAGAACTCTGAGATTTATTGTATCTTACTCTTCTATCTATCCTATTGTGTTTTTGGTTGCTTGGGGACAAGCAACATTTTAAGTTTAGTGTTCTAATGAGCGGATATTTTATACGCTTTTTGCCATCATTTTCATATAGTTTTTAGTATGTTTTGTTTAAATTTTATTAAGTTTTCATAGGTTTTAGTGCAAAATTCACATTTTTAGATTCTACTTTGAGTTTTTGTGTTTTTATGCAATTTTAGGTATTTTCTGGCTGAAATTTAGGAGTTGGAGCAAAAGTCTGATTCAAAGATAGAGAAAGTGCTGCAGATGCTGTCCGGATCTGACCTCCTTGCACTTGAAAAAGATTTTCTGGAGCTACAGAAGCTTAAATGGAGCGTTCTCAATTGCTATGGAAAGTTAGCATCTAGAGCTTTCCAGAAATGTATAATAGTCTATACTTTTCTTCCGAATTGAAGGCCCAAAATTGGCATTCAATGCCAGCCTCCTGCCCTATTCTAGCGTCCAACGCCCAAAGGAGAAAAGACCAGAATCCAACGCCCAAAAGGACCCCCTAGCCAGCGTTCAATGCCCAAAGAGCCTCCTAGGATGTGGAACTCAATCAAGCTCAGCCTAAACACTCACCAAGTGGGCCCCAGAAGTAGATTTTCGCACTAAAAGACTCTTTTACCCTTCTTATGTAATCATTAGTCATTAGTCTAGTATTTATTTGAGAACTTTTACAATCTTAGAAAACCTTTTGACACTTTATATGTTTATGATTGTATTTTCTATCAGTATGAGTTTCTAAACCTCCTAGGTTGAGGGGAGGAGCTCTGCTGAGTTTTATGGATTAATAAAGTACTACTGTTCTATCTCCAATCCGTGTTTGATTCTCTATTCTAGGATGTATCTTCGTTCTTCATCAATATGAATTTGTTGAACCGGCACAAGGTTATCTTATTCTACATGATGAACCACTAGCTTGATTATACATCTCTTAGACGGCTAATCCACGACTTCTCGAAATATCAGTTTAGCCGAGGTACGGGGAGATTAGAGTCTTTGTGGTAAATGCTAGAACCAAGGGCGCAACATTCTCTAATCTGGAAGATTAGACCTTGTCTGTGGCATTTTGAGTAAGATCACTAAGGAGAATGGACTGTAGGAGCTTCACCCTCAATCAGACTGGATCTGCACTAACCCTGGGGTTCAGATCTGGAGGAGCATTGGCAACCTCTCAAGAAAGGCGTTGATCACATACAGCCCGCCATAGAAGAAATCATTCACAGTTGAAGAAGACAGTAAGTTCAGAGTAATCCAGAAGAACAAAGTATCTCCAAGCCTTAACCATCTTCTTTTCATTGCTTTCACCATCAATTGAGTAACGTTTTATTTATTTTCTTTTTCTACTCTCTAAATAAACAATCAACTTTTCTATCCGCTTGACTAAGATCTACAAGATAACCATAGCTTGCTTCAAATCACAATCCTTGTGGGATCGACTGTAACTCACCTCAGGTATTACTTGGATGACCCAGTGCACTTTCTGGTTCAGTTGTACAGAGTGTGGGAATCCATGCACCACTGCACCTCCCCCGATTTGATGAGCCTGTTCCTCATTTTCAATGGTTGCCCCTTGTCTTTCCTCGCATTGAATCCGACCACTCGCCAATTTTCATGCCTTTGTATTCTTCTTAGATTGCATTTGCTGATGCATTGAAGATGCTCCTGCTCGAGCGTTGTGTTGGCCCCGCTCCTCAACTCCCGCGGCGCTTCCTGACATGCGTTGGAGCTCTCAGTGACCGCCTCCATGGCCCCTCTTCCCAATCGCTTTTAGTTCCTCAACGATCCCTATTGTACTCTCATGCGTTGCTAATGCTTGACCCTGTGCCTCAACTCCAGTTTCATCCTAGGTAAATCCTCTTCTATTTAATGTCTTTGATGGCTGGTTGAAACTAAAACCAAATTGATATGGCAAGTTCTGTATATTGTGACCTTGCTGAAGTGATGCAAACCCTGCTTCTGTTCTAATTATTTTCATAACTTGAACAGGTGGATTAACTGTCCACTGCCTCTGTAGTCCATTTTCCGCTGCCATCGTTGCCAGTTGGTGAGCTAAGTTGTTGCCCTCTCTTGGAGTCCAAGTAGCTCTCACATCCGGAGCCTCATCCAGCAATTGGAGAATGTCTCTGATAGTTTCATCTACTTCTGCCACTGGCACCTTTGCCTTAATTGCTTGAAGTAGAGGTAAGCAATTTGATTCAATTATACATTTCACTAGTTGAAGATTTTTAATAACAATGAGAGCCTCTCTATATGCTTGAGCTTCTGCTGCTAATGCTGATACTGTCTTGAATGTTGTTGTTGACCTAGAGACAATTTTTTCTTGCCAGTCTCTGACTACCATTGCTGCAGCTGACGTGCCTGTTTCCTTTTGGAAAGCCACATCTGTATTCACCTTCAACCACTTCTTGGGCAAAGGCCTCCAAGTAACTCTTTTCCTCTCACTGCTCCTGCCTGCTCCTAATCTGGTATCATTAGAAACTCCTTCTGTTGCATTATAAAATTTTGCTGTTAGGTACTCTGAATTGAATATTACTTTTTTTGGTTTGATATTTGATTGTTGAAATATATGTTGATTCCTTTCTTTCCATAAAGACCAAACATACATCCCAATTTGCACAAAATTTTTGTCTGATCCGTCCTGGTTTCCCTCTTGATCTTGTCCATTGTATCCATCATCCATCTCCCAAAGGAACTCACATCATAGACTATAGGTAAAATTTGTAGGCTAGATTCGAACCACACCGCTCTAGTCCACGGACACAAAAATAAAGCATGTTCAATAGTTTCATCCACTTGTTGGCATATGCTGTATGAAGGTGTTTTTGATATCCTCCTTTGATATAAGTTTGCATTTACTAGTAGAATTCTGTGCATTGCTTTCCATAAAAACATTCTTACCTTTTGTGGCACTGGTAGCTTCCACAATGTCTCCCAAACCTCCTTCAAATTTTGACTTGTTGAGGGTTTGCTGAGTTTTCTCTCCTCCTTGGCATCTTTCTCCTCCTTCGTGAAGTTGTAACCCATTCTCACTGATTACTGTCCATTGCTCCTATATGGCCAAACAAAATGATCCCTTCTATTGATCAAACTAATTGATGTTTTGAATATTAGTTCAGCTCTGTTAACAGGAAATATATCCTGAATTTTATTTGCATCCCAACCCTCCCCATCTCTTATCAACTCGCTCACTTTTCTAAATCGACAATCTCCACACCTTCCTTATTCTCACTGAATTGCTCCTATATGGCCAAACAAAATGATCCCTTCTATTGATCAAACTAATTGATGTTTTGAATATTAGTTCAGCTCTGTCAGCTCTGTTAATATCCTGAATTTTATTTGCATCCCAACCCTCCCCATCTCTTATCAACTCGCTCACTTTTCTAAATCGACAATCTCCACACCTTCCT
>NC_029786.2:46485642-46491203 GCF_000816755.2 Arachis ipaensis
CTACACTCCAGCTGCCCTTTCTTTTGAGAAAATCTCTTCTCTCCAACATACTCTTCCATATCCGTGATGCATTTCTTCCTTCTATTGCCTCCCATAGGCTGTAGTTAGGATAATAAATGGCCTTCAAAATTCGTACCTATATATCATCTTCCTCTTTTAGTAGCCTCCAAGCTTGTTTAGCCAAGTGTGCTAAGTTTTGACATTCTAAGTCTTTAAATCCCAAGCCGCCAATCTTTTTACTCCTTGTCATTTTTTTCTAACTCTTCCAATGAATGATTCTTTTCTTCTCATTATTCGACCACCAAAATCTGGCAATCATTACTTTGATTATTTTGTAGAAAGATTTTGAAAATTTGATAACATTCTTGGCATAGACCGGAATCGCCTGTATAACTGCCTTTATTAATACCTCCTTACCAGCTTGATTTAATAATTTTTCCTTTCATCCTTGCATTTTGTGGAGCATCTTCTCCTCTATCCATTCTAATGCTCTATTCTTTGATCTTCTCCATCTTGCTGGCAACCCTAGATATCTTTTGGGATCTTTCTATGTCACCATGCTAGTGATCTATTCTATGTTCACCCTTCTCTAGATAGATACTTGGCTTCCAAAAATCAGCTCAGACTTCTCAGTATTGATTCTTTGACCTGATGCCTCCGTATATTTGCTAATTATATGAAAGAGCTGATAAACCTTCTCTTCTTGTGCCCCTGAAAAAACAACACAATCATTAGCAAATAAAAAATGAGTAATAACCAGGGTTGTGGGAGCTAATCTAATTCCTTAAATTATATTATCCCTTGCCGCCTTTTCCATGAGAATAATAAAGCTCTCAACAGCCAAAATAAAGAGATAGGATGATCTTGTTGGATCTCGCTGTCTAAGTCCTCTTTGAGGACTAATGTTGTTTGACAACTTTCCATTTATTTTGAACCTATAACTAGCACTTTTCACACAACTCATCATCAACTTCACCCATTCTTTACAAAAACTGAACTCTTCCAGGATCCTTTCCAAAAAACTCAATTCCAGTCTATCATAAGCTTTATTCATGTCTAATTTGATGGCTATGTCATTGCTTCCAAGACATCCTTTTTTGTTTAATTTGTGAAAAGCTTCTTGTACTATTACTATATTATCTTGTATGAGTCTTCCTTTTATAAAAGTACTTTAAACCGGAGATATGATAACATCTAGCACTTTCCTTAACCTTCCCACCAAGACCCTCGTTATAATCATGTACACAAAATTACAGGAGCTTATGGGTCTAAGATGATTTAAGCTTTCTGGTTGACTAATTTTAGGAATCAAAACAACAATTATCTCACCTAAATCTTTTGGTATGATGCCTTCTTCAAAAAACTATTTAACTATTCCACACACTTTATTACTCAAAATATCCTAGTGTTTTTGAAAAATAACCCACTTAATGAATTTGAACCTAGAGCCTTTAAGCCGCCCATACTAAAGGCCGCATCCTTAATTTCCTCATCATTAATCATTGCCATTAGCTCCTCATTCATCTCTCTAGTGACTCTCCTAGGTATTTCTCTTACGCAGTCCTCCAAGTTTCTGACCCCAGTAGAAGTAAACAATTTGGTGAAATGCCTTTCCATTAACCTCATCATGTTTTCCTCTCCTTGTATCCACTGTCCTAACTCATCTCTCAATTTTTCTATTCTATTCTTATTTCCTCTCTGAATTGTTGTTGCATGAAAGAAAGCTATATTTTTATCTACCTATTTTAGCCATTTCAGCCGTGATCTTTGTCCCAAATACTTCTCTTCCTGCTTCCATAGTTCTGAGATTTTTCTTTTCAGTTCATACTCTCTCCTCTGATCTCTTTCTGACATATCAGATTTCTGAATGTGTTATAACTATTTTTTTTTCAATTTCTTTATCTACTCTCTTAAACTTCCTTCTACTCCACTCTATCAACTCCCTCGCATCTATTTCTCTTTCTTATGAATTGATTCCAATAATTTCTATTTCTGTCATCCAATTGCCAACTCTGCTTGATCACCTCTTTACATTCCTCATGTTCCGCCCAAAAAGCCTCAAACTTAAAATCCTTTCTTGTCCAAATTAGCGGCTGTGTTTCCAGAATTAAAGTGCAGCAATCCGAACTTACAGATGGAAAAGCTTTCAAAATAGCTTTCTGGTATATTTGCATCCATTTCCAGTTTACTAACACCCTATCCAATTTTCCCTAGTGATAAAGTTATTTCTTGGATTACTAAACCATGTAAACCTGTTATTAACATCCATTAAACTATTCTCATCTACAAACCTTCTAAAAGTTTCTAAACAAATCCTTGGCTATGGATGAATGCCCACCTTTTTATCTTGATTTAAAATATCATTGAAGTCACCCAAATATGTAACACCCTACCACACAGAGCTTTACACCTAGGACATAAATCAGAGGTGACAAGGCGCTACGACCTCTAAAAAATATATATATATATAGTAGTTGAAAGGAAAGTATAATGAGGAGCCTTGAAAGAAAAAGGGTATGATAAAAACAAAATCGAAGATACAACGCTCACGAGAAACGAAAAGATAGAAAGCTTTATATAGAAAACCAAGAGACAAATATATATATATATAACCAGAGTTCTAAAAGATAGTTATATAATCAAAATCTAGACTCAACTACCGAAGCAAACGCTAGCTAGAATATATACATATACAACCCAACAGTAATCCAACAGACTAAATTCAAATCCTAATTCTCCAAAGTCAATCTCTAGGAGGAACAAAATACAAATAAAAATATAACAATGGAGAATATACATCTATATACAAACTAGAAACACAAATACCAAGTTTTACAAAGTAAGTTCTTCGCTCCCAAAGATCTTCAACAAGCTCAACGTGGCATCTCACATCCTGTATCTAAAAATAACAGAATATGTATGGAATGAGAACCGGAAGTTCTCAGCATAATAAAGGTTCCCGTATAGTTAATATAAAAGACCGGAGAAAGCCAGAGGCATTCTTAGAACTCCAACGCTCAGATCAAACTTAAAGACTATACTAAACCAGAAATTCAGTACAATGTTACTCTATCTAAGGGATTCCAATTCTAATCTAATTTTAGCCCAACATTTCTCTTTCTGTCTCCTCCAACCCTCTGAATCACAAATAGAACAACCCTCAGCATCATCTTCGCCAGCATGAGGGATCTCCCAGTTGTAAACACAAACAATATAATAAAGGAAAACACAAGTATAGATAGTAGTTACAACAAATAGCTCAGATAGCAGTTAATCACTGATAAGCAATTAGGCAAACCAAAACAATGCACACTCAAGCAAATCATACAAATGCATGTGATAAATGCCTTTCCTACTAGCTATGAGCTCACATGCCGGTTACATTGCCAAAACCCGACACACCCGGAAGCTAACCCAAATATCATCTCTCTGACATGCCTCAAGACTCTCGAGATATAGTGCCCATCACACTCTTGGGATATAGTGCCCGTCACACTCATTGGATATAGTGGCCATTGCACTTTTCAGGATAAAGTGTTCCCACACTCTTAGGATATAGTGCCCGTCACGCACTTCGGATAAAGTGCTCCCACACTCTTGGGATATAGCGCCCGCCACGCTCTTGGGATATAGTGCCCATCACACTCATGGGATATAGTGTCTGACACACTTTACAAATAGAGAGAAAGTGATGCAACAAGAATGGAACAGAACATACAGTCACAATTCAAAATCATAATCATAATCATTATCCTCACTCCTTACCCGGAGCAAGTGGACACCGCCACTGCCTCTTACCCGGTCACATATATCTCAATCACAATCAGTCATCATCATCTCAATCATAATCATTCTCATTATATCTCATTCATCACTATCAACATCTCATCGAATCAATCATTTACTTTTCAAATCTTCTTTGATACCAAAACTAGCTCTATCAACATTCTTTCCCCTATCCCGTAACCTAAAACCTAGCTATCGGATCTTAAACAAAGTTTTGAGAGGTTTGGAAAACGTAAAGGAGTGGTTGATAGTTCAAAAATAGTGAATTTTCATTAAAACTATGGATTCAGAGGTTTACGGGCTTGCTGAGAAGGTCAAATAGGAAAAAACAGAGTTTTATGTGAAAAACAGGGCTTGTGTGTACGCATCATTGTTGTGCGTATGCACGCACTAGAAAAACTCTCTAGCACGTGCGTATGCATCATCGTGTGCATACGCACACGTGCAAAATCCTTAGGGTGTACGTATGCACACTCCTTCGTGCCTACGTATGAAGTCAACCACACACTCTGGCCCGTGCGTGCGCACGATAGCGTGCGTACGCATGCACACCAGAAATCCTGCAATTTAGAAAAATTCAGTTTTTGGTACCTAAATTCCAACATCCATAACTTCCTCTACATAACTTTGATTTCCCCAAATTATAAACCATTTTAAAGCTCTTGAAATTATCTTTATTTTGATATAAAATCCATTCAAATCCAAAGTTCGTGGTTCAAGTTATGGACTACCGAAGTTGGTAAAAAATAATGTTTTTACAAAAGTCAAAACCTCAAGTTTTCCAAACTTTTCAAATTAAAAACCAACCATATCTTAGCCGAAACCATCTCAAGAATTCCCATGACTTCCAAACACTAAACCATAGCTTATTGATGAGCGGATAATTTATACGCTTTTTGACATTATTTTTAGTATGTTTTTAGTAGGATCTAGTTACTTTTAGGGATGTTTTCATTAGTTTTTATGCTAAATTCACATTTCCGGACTTTACTATGAGTTTGTGTGTTTTTCTGTGATTTCAGGTATTTTCTGGCTGAAATTGAGGGACTTGAGCAAAAATCAGATTCAGAGGTTGAAGAAGGACTGTTGATGCTGTTGGATTCTGACCTCCCTGCACTCAAAGTGGATTTTCTGGAGCTACAGAACTCGAAATGGCGCGCTTCCAATTGCGTTGCAAGGTAGACATCCAGAGCTTTCCAGCAATGTATAATAGTCCATACTTTGCCCAAGTTTAGATGACGCAAACTGGCATTCAACGCCAACTCTCTGCCCAATTCTGGAGTTCAGCGCCAGAAAGGGATCAAAAACCAGAGTTGAACGCCAGAAATGGATCAAAACCTGGCGTTCAACTCCACAAATGGATCAAAACCTGGCGTTCAACTCCACAAATGGCCTCTGCACGTGGAAAGTTAAAGCTCAGCCCAAGCACACACCAAGTGAGCCCCGGAAGTGGATTTATGCATCAATTACTTACTTCTGTAAACCCTAGTAGCTAGTTTATTATAAATAGAACTTTTTATCATTGTATTCACAGTCTTGGTTACTCCGGTTCCCCTCTGGGGTCGAGACCAATGAACTCCATTATCACTTATGTATTTTCAACGGTAGAGTTTCTACACTCCATAGATTAAGGTGTGGAGCTCTGCTGTTCCTCAAAGATTAATGCAAAGTACTACTGTTTTCTATTCAATTTATCTTATTTCGCTTCTAAGATATTCATTCGTACTTCAACCTGAATGTGATGAACGTGACAATCATCATCATTCCCTATGAAC
>NC_029786.2:46491298-46491585 GCF_000816755.2 Arachis ipaensis
GAATGATGGCGAGAATCCGAAAGGTCTAAACCTTGTCTGTGGTATTCCGAGTAGGATTCAATGAATGAATAACAGTCATTCATTCATTCAATTCATTCATTATGTATCACAGTCATTCAAAAACTGATGTTATTTGGCTTTTTCTGCTTGCTTTTGCTTTTTCTTTCTTCTTTTTTTTTTCGCCTATATTTTTTTTTCTGCAAGCTTTGTTCTTTGTTGCTTTTTCTTGCTTCAAGAATCATTTTTATGATTTTTCAGATTATCAAATAACATGTCTCCTAGTCATC
>NC_029786.2:46492070-46496706 GCF_000816755.2 Arachis ipaensis
CCAAAACCAGAGTTGAACGCCCAAACTGGCACAAAAACTGGCGTTCAACTCCAAGAAGGACCTCTACACGTGCAACACTCAAGTTCAGCCCAAGCACACACCAAGTGGGCTCCGGAAGTGGATTTATGCATCAATTACTTACTTTTGTAAACCCTAGTAGCTAGTTTATTATAAATAGAACTTTTTATCATTGTATTCACAGTCTTGGTTACTCCGGTTCCCCTCTGGGGTCGAGACCAATGAACTCCATTATCACTTATGTATTTTCAACGGTAGAGTTTCTACACTCCATAGATTAAGGTGTGGAGCTCTGCTGTTCCTCAAAGATTAATGCAAAGTACTACTGTTTTCTATTCAATTTATCTTATTTCGCTTCTAAGATATTCATTCGTACTTCAACCTGAATGTGATGAACGTGACAATCATCATCATTCCCTATGAACGCGTGCCTGACAACCACTTCCGTTCTACATTAGATTGAATGAGTATCTCTTAGATCTCTTAATCGGAATCTTCGTGGTGTAAGCTAGAATGATGGCGGCATTCAAGAGAATCCGAAAGGTCTAAACCTTGTCTGTGGTATTCCGAGTAGGATTCAATGAATGAATAACAGTCATTCATTCATTCATTCAAAAACTGATGTATCACAGTCATTCAAAAACTGATGTTATTTGGCTTTTTCTGCTTGCTTTTGCTTTTTCTTTCTTCTTTTTTTTTTCGCCTATATTTTTTTTTCTGCAAGCTTTGTTCTTTGTTGCTTTTTCTTGCTTCAAGAATCATTTTTATGATTTTTCAGATTATCAAATAACATGTCTCCTTGTCATCATTCTTTCAAGAGCCAACATATTTAACATTCTTAAACAACAACTTCAAAAGACATATGCACTGTTCAAGCATACATTCAGAAAACAAGAAGCATTGTCACCACATCAATATAATTAAGCTAAGTTCAAGGATAAATTCAAAACTCATTTACTTTTTGTTCTTTCGAATTAAAACATTTTTCATTTAAGAGAGGTGATGGATTCATAGGACATTCATAACTTTAAGACATAGTTACTAACTACTAATGATCATGTAATGAAGACACAAACATAGATAAGCACATATCATAGAAAACGAAAAACAGAGAAAGTAAGAACAAGGAATGAGTCCACCTTAGTGATGGTGGCGTTTCCTCCTTGAGGAACCAATGATGTCTTTGAGCTCTTCTATGTCTCTTCCTTGTCTTTGTTGCTCCTCCCTCATTGCTTTTTGATCTTCTTTTATTTCATGGAGCATGATGGAGTGCTCTTGATGTTCCACCCTTAATTGTCCCATGTTGGCACTTAATTCTACTAGGGAAGTGTTGATTTGCTCCCAATAGTTTTGTGGAAGAAAATGCATTTGAGGCATCTCTGGGATCTCATGGTGATGAGCTTCCTGCGCCTCTTGAGCTTTATGAATGGGCTCTCTTGCTTGCTCCATCTTTTTCTTAGTGATGGGCTTCTCTTCCTTAATAGGAATGTCTCCTTCTATGAAAGCTCCAGCTGAGTAGCATAGATGGCAGATAAGATGAGGAAAAGCTAGCCTTGCCATGGGGGATGACTTTTCGGCTATTTTGTAGAGTTCATTAGAGATGACTTCATGAACTTCTATTTCCTCTCCAATCATGATGCTATGAATCATGATGGCCCGATCCACAGTAACTTCAGATCGGTTGCTAGTGGGAATGATTGAGCATTGAATGAACTCCAACCATCCTCTAGCCACAGGCTTGAGGTCCAATCTTCTTAGTTGAACCGGCGTGCCTTTGGAGTCAATCTTCCATTGAGCTCCTTCCACACATATGTCCATAAGGACTTGGTCCAACCTTTGATTAAAGTTGACCCTTCTAGTGTAGGGGCGTTCATCTCCTTGCATCATAGGCAAGTTAAATGCCAACCTCACATTTTCTGGACTAAAATCTAAGTATTTTCCCCGAACCATTGTAACATAGTTCTTTGGATCCAGGTTCTTACTTTGATCATGGTCCTTGGTGATCCATGCATTGGCATAAAACTCTTGAACCATTAGGATGCCGACTTGTTGGATGGGATTTGTTAGAACTTCCCAACCTCTTCTTTGAATTTCATGTCGGATCTCCGGATACTCATTTCTATTGAGTTTGAAAGGGACCTCGGGGATCACCTTCTTCTTGGCCACAACATCATAGAAGTGGTCATGATGGGCTTCGGAGATGAACCTTTCCATCTCCCATGACTCGAAGGTGGAAGCTTTTGTCTTCTCTTTTCCCTTTCTAGAGGATTCTCCGGTCTTAGGTGCCATCAATGGTAATGGAAAAACAAAAAGCTTATGCTTTTACCACACCAAACTTAGAATATTGCTCACCCTCGAGCAATAAAAGAAAGAATAGAGGAAGAAGAAGAAGAAAAGATGGAGAAGAGGGGTGAAGTGTGTTTTGGCCAAGTAGAGAGGAGAGGGTTGTGTTGTGTGAAAATGAGGAAGAATGGAGGGCTATATATAGGGGAGGGAGGGGGTTAAGGTTCGGCCATTTAGGGTGGGTTTGGGTGGGAAATTGGTTTTGAATTTTGAAGGTAGGTGGAGTTTATGAGGTAGGTTTATGGGGACGAGTGGATGGATGTGAGTGGTGAAGAGGTGATGGGGAAGAGAGATTGAGGTGATTGGTGAAGGGTTTTTGGGGAAGAGTGTTTATGGGATTTTGTGAAAGAGGGGTGAGAAGATATGAGTGGAGGTAGGTGGGGATCCTGTGGGATCCACAGATCCTGAGATGATCCTATGGGGTCCACAGATCTTGAGGTGTCAAGGCATTTACATCCCTGCACCATTTTAGGCATGCAAAATGCCCTTGCACACAACTCTGGGCGTTCAGCGCCAGGTTGGTGCCCATTTTGGGCATTCAACGCCCATTTACTAGCCATTTCTGGCGTTGAACGCCAGAACCATGCTTGTTCTGGGCGTTCAGCGCCAGGATGCTGCCCATTTTGGGCGTTCAGCGCCAGAACCATGCTCTGTTCTAGCGTTGAACGCCAGACAGGTGCTTCCTCTAAGGTGTGATTTTTCTTCTGCTGTTTTTGATTCCATTTTCAATTTTTATATTTATTTTGTGACTCCACATGATCATGGACCTACAAAGACATATAACTAAGAAAAAAAAATAGAGTTAGATAAATAAAAATTGGGTTGCCTCCCAACAAGCGCTTCTTTAATGTCAATAGCTTGACAGTGGGCTCTCATGGAGCCTCACAGATGTTCAGATCTTTGTTGAGACTCTCCAACACCAAACTTAGAGTTTGGATATGGGAGTTCAACACCAAACTTAGAGTTTGTTATGGCCTCCCAACACCAAACTTAGAGTTTGGCTGTGGGGGCTTTGTTTGACTCTGCTTTGAGAGAAGCTTTTTATGCTTCCTCTCCATGGATGCAGAGAGAGATCCTTGAGTTGTAAACACAAGGTTGTCCTCATTCAATTGAAGGATTAATTCTCCTCTGTCCACATCAATCACAGCTCTTGCTGTGGCTAGGAAAGGTCTTCCTAGGATGATGGATTCATCCTCTTCCTTTCCAGTATCCAGGACTATGAAATCAGCAGGGATGTAAAGGCTTTCAACCTTTACTAACACGTCCTCTACTTGTCCATAAGCCTATTTTCTTGAATTGTCTGCCATCTCTAATGAGATTTTAGCAGCTTGCACCCCATAGATTCCCAGTTTCTCTATTACAAAGAGGGGCATGAGGTTTATTCCTGAACCAAGGTCACACAGAGCCTTAAAAATCATGGTGCCTATAGTACAAGGTATTATGAACTTTCCAGGATCCTGTCTCTTCTGAGGCAAGATCAGTTGATCCAGATCACTTAGTTCATTGATGAACAAGGGAGGTTCAACTTCCCAAGTATCAATGCCAAATAATTTGGCATTCAGCTTCATGATTGCACCAAGAAACTTGGCTGTTTGCTCTTCAGTAACATCCTCATTCTCTTCAGAAGAGGAATACTCATCAGAGCTCATGAATGGCATAAGGAGGTTTAATGGGATCTCTATGGTCTCTAGATGAGCCTCAGAGTCCTTTGGTTCCTCAGATGGAAGCTCCTTATTGATCACTGGACGTCCCAGGAGGTCTTCCTCCTTGGGATTCACGTCCTCTTCTCCCTCATTGGGTTCGGCCATTTTGGTTATGTCAATAGCCTTGCACTCTCCTTTTGGATTTTCTTCTGTATTGCTTGGGAGAGTGCTAGGAGGGATTTCAGTGATCCTTTTACTCAGCTGGCCCACTTGTGCTTCCAAATTTCTAATGGAAGACCTTGTTTCACTCATGAAACTTACAGTGGCCTTGGATAGATCAGAGACTAAGTTTGCTAAGCTAGATGGATTTTGCTTAGAATTCTCTGTCTGTTGCTGAGTGGATGCTGGAAAAGGCTTGCTATTGCTAAACATGTTTCTTCCACCATTATTAAAGCCTTGTTGAGGCTTTTGATCCTTCCATGAGAAGAGATTTGGATGATTTCTCCATGATGGATTATAGGTGTTTCCATATGGTTCACCCATGTATTTTAACTCTGCTATTGCAGGGTTCTCAGGATCATAAGCTTCTTCCTCAGAAGATGCCTCTTGAGTACTGTTGGATGCAGCTTGCA
>NC_029786.2:46496751-46523785 GCF_000816755.2 Arachis ipaensis
AGACACTTTTTGGTCAGCTGCTTGTATCTTTCCCAAGCTTCAAAGAGGGATTCACCTTCTTTCTGTCTGAAGGGCTGAACATCCACTCTAAGCTTGCTCAGCTTTGAGGAGGAAAGAACTTGGCTAAGAAAGCCGTGACCAGCTTATCCCAAGAGTTCAGGCTATCTTCGAAAATAATTTTTGAAAAAGAGTTAGTGATTTTTGAAAATAGTTTTTGAAAAATGTTAGTAATTTTCGAAAATTAAGATTTAAAAATTAAAATAATTAGTTAATTAAAAAGAGATTTTTGAAAAAGGGGGAAGATATTTTCGAAAATGAGAGAGAGAGAGATTTAGTTAGGTGGTTTTGAAAAAGATAAGAAACAAACAAAAAGTTAGTTAGTTAGTTGAAACAAATTTTGAAAAGATAAGAAGTTAGGACGTTAGAGAAGATATTTTGAAATCAATTTTTGAAAAGATAAGATAAGAAGATATTTTTGAAAAGATATGATAGAAATTAGTTTTTGAAAAAGATTTGATTTTTTTTGAAATCACAATTAATGACTTGATTCACAAGAAATCACAAGATATGATTCTAGAACTTAAAGTTTGAATCTTTCTTAACAAACTTGAAATTTTTGAATCAAAACATTAATTGTTATTGTTATTTTCGAAAATTTGTGATAAAAATAGGAAAAAGATTTTTGAAAATTTTTTTTTTGAAATTTTCGAAAATAACTAAGAATTTTGAAAAAGATTTGATTTTGTGAAAAAGATTTTGAAAAAGATGAGATTTTCAAATTGAAAATTTGATTTGACTCATAAGAAACAACTTGATTTTTAAAATTTTTGAAAAAGTCAATCCAAATTTTTGAATTTGATGAGAGAAAAATGGAAAGATATTTTTTTTATTTTTTTGAATTTTTTTTATGATGAGAGAGAAAAACACTAAAAAGATGCAATGCATGAAATTTTTAGATCAAAACATGTGATGCATGCAAGAATGCTATGAATGTCAAGATGAACGCCAAGAACACTATGAAGATCATGATGAACACCAAGAACATATTTTTGAAAAATTTTAATGCAAAGAAAACATGCAAGACACCAAACTTAGAATTCTTTAATGCTTAGACACTAAGAATTCAAGAATGTATATGAAAAACAAGAAAAAACACAAAACATGCAAATGCAAAGATCAAACAAGAAGACTTACCAAGAACAACTTGAAGATCATGAAGAACACTATGAATGCATGAATTTTCGAAAAATGCAAGATGCACATGCAATTGACACCAAACTTATAACATGACTCAAGACTCAAACAAGAAACAGAAAAATATTTTTGATTTTTATGATTTTCTAATTTTTTTTTTTGGATTTTTCGAAAATTAATTAAAAAAGGAAAATAAGGATTCCAAAAATTTTTAATATGAATTCCAGGAATCTTGCATTCTTAGTCTAAAGCTTTAGTCCAGGAATTAGACATGGCTTACTAGCCAGCCAAGCTTTCAATGAAAGCTCCAGTCCAAAACACTAGACATGGCCAATGGCCAGCCAAGCTTCAGCAAACATAGATACCTCTCATGTATATAACAGCTGATATTTCATCCAACTTCATATACTTATAAGTGGAAGCCTCAGTCCAAAAGAATTAGACATGGCTTTACAGCCAGCCAGGCTTCACGTGCTTCATGTAACACTAGAATTCATTCTTTAAAAATTTTGAATAAAATTTTTTTTTTCGAAAACAGGTGAGAAAATTTTGAAATATTTTTGAAAATTTTTTGAAAAGAAAACAAAAAGAAAATTACCTAATCTGAGCAACAAGATGAACCGTCAGTTGTCCAAAACAATTTCTGCGCACCACTTATCAATCACTTAATCACTAAAAATACAAAAGCCCCACCACTAATTTAACATCATTTTAATCACATACATACTTATATACAATAAATACCTCATCCCCAACTATTTCACCATCAAATTCAACATCATACTCACTACATACATACATATACATAATTTCATTTGTACACACTCTTCCATTTACTACAGCATTCAATATGAATAATACTTCTCAACCAATTCATTCCACATTTTGCACTCTAAAATCTACCACTCAAAATCAAACAACACCAACAATTATTATCATTTTATACTCATCACAATCATACCCAAGACACATACAAACTCCATCCTTAATTCACAATTCATAAACTACATGCTCTATTTAATCAACAAATTCATTCGGTTCATCCTATCTTAAAGTCTTCTAACCTAAGTTTTCACATGACATTAAACATTAACTTCGAGAAACCAAAACCATACCTTGGCCGATTCCTCCCTAAGCGTGAAATACTTTAAAAACCTCTCCTTTCACAAGCTTCAATGTAAAACCCGAGAAATTAATGAATAATTAGCAAATAAATCAATTATTAATCTAAGAAATTAGAAAATAAAATTTTATAGTTTAATGAGGTAGAATTAAATAAAATAAGAATTTTGACACTAGTTTCAAAGAATTTGGCCGAAGATTGGGCCGAACAGGCCAAACTGAATGAACCAGATCCCATGTTAGGCCCAAGGCCCAGTAAAGGCTCATTAAACAAAAAGAGCTCAGCATCATCTTCCCCCTCATAAGCAATTCACGCTGAAATGGGGAAGGGAACAATGAATACAAAACCTAACCCTTGTTCTTACTTCATATCAAGATAACTTTTGATCCGAAGTTTTGATCGTCACACCGTTTGTGGCCACGTGACCAGCGCGTCGAGCTCTACAAAGACCACAACATTATTCAAGAGGTAAGCCATGGATTCCTTCTAGTTTTTCCAGCCCTTGATTTCGAAAATATTGAGAAAAATGTGTTGAGATTTTGAGCTCTTTGATGTTATAAGATCCAATTAGCTTGAGGAAAATGCTTAATCTTGCCTCTTTGGTACGTGGGTACGGTAAGAATTCTTAGCCCTAGTGAAATTCTTGATTTCTAGTGTTTGGATATTGAGTTTGTATGTGTGGATGTCTATGATGTGTGTTAGGTGATATGTATGTAAGTGGTTTGGAGCTTGATTGAGATTTTGGAAGCTTGGAACTGGATTGCAAGCTGAAAATTCTGTTGGTGAGGTGTTGAACCTTGAAAGCTTGAGGAAAAAGTGAATTGGAGGTGTTCTGGGTTTTATCGGGAAATCGACCAAGGTATGGTTTCGGTTTTTCGTATCTAAAATGTAATGTAATGTGAAAAACTTAGGCTAGTGACCCTAAGATAGAAGTTGAATTATTGATGTAGTTGATTGGTTGATATGGTTGTGTTGATTATGTGATAAATGTTTGGAGGTTGTGGTTGAAGCTCTTGGTGATGAGTATGTAATTGAATATGATATTGAATTGTATGTATAAAAGTGGATTGAATAAGAAAGTTGAAAATATGAGTTGGGAATGGTTTAATGCTGAATAGCTAAAGTTTGGGGTTGATTTTTAAAAGGTTCAGGTTGGTTTCAAAGGGTTTGAAATTTGTATGTTTTGAAATTGAAGGCTTGTTAAGTTTTATAAAAATTGTGATTTTGGTCCAACTTTGGTGGAGCATAACATGGTCTCCGGACCTCCGATTTATTTCAAACTTAGAAAGAAAATTTGGTCCGAGATATTTACGTCGTTCGAAAAATAGAGGAAAATATTTTAAAATGAGGAAGTTATGCTCGATCAAAATTTGGTGTACAAAGCTAAAAATTCTAGACATAGTAGCTTTCTAACATTTTTGCATTACATGCGTACGCAGAACCCATCATACGCGGCCATTCGTTTCTGTTTGGTGCGCGTGCATACACGGGCAGGTGCTGCATATGCATCATGGGCCAAAAGGGACCCTCGCGTATGCGGGCACACGGCTGTGTACGCGAGGAAGCAAAAACGCACACCCAAGTGTATGCGTAGCCCACGCATACGTGTGACCTTATTTTTAGAAAAATTATATTTTTATGATCTTAACATGCTATTAAACCTATAAACCTCTAACTTTCAAACCCTAAATATTAGTTTTAAGTATAGTAAAAAGATAAGTTATAATAAGAGAGTACTTGGAGGTGAGGAAAAGCTTGAGACATGTTGAATTATGAATGGGAAGTGTAGGATGAGGTATGTATGAGATGTTTTAGCATTAATGAAATTGAATGAATGAATGAATATAAGTGGAAATGAATGAAGAATTATTACTAAAATATGATTGATGATTAAAAGATTATGATTAATTCAGGAAGTGTCAAAATGTTCTGAGAATGCCGGAGATGCATATATGAGTTAATGAATGAATGTGGTAAATGAGTCATGATGAAAAATGTTGGATGTGATTATGCTGGTTTTTTCTCTCTAGTTGTAAAGGTGATAGGGCACCAATACCCTCTAATGGTGACAGGGCACCAATAACCTCTAATGATGACAGGGCACAGATACCCTCTAATGGTGACAGTACACATATACCCTCTAATGGTGATAGGGCACGGATATCCTCTAATGGTGGCAGGGCATAGATACCCTCTAATGGTGACAGGGTATAGATACCCTCTAATGGTGACAGGGCACAGATACCCTCTAATAGTTATAGGGAACGTATTCCCTCTAATGATATTAATGCACAACAGAGAGACAGTGTCTAGGTGCTACCGGACATGTCGGGTTTAGCTTGATAACCGACAGATGAGACTCATCAGCCACTAGGATAGGCATGCATCATATGCATCTATATGTTTATTTGGTATGCTTTGTTTGGATTGCCTAAGTGATTGCCTAAGCTATTTTCTACCTGCTTATTCGCTGTATATGTGATGAGCGGATATTTTATACGCTTTTTGGCATCATTTTCATATAGTTTTCATTATGTTTTGTTTAACTTTTATTATATTTTTATTGGTTTTAGTGCAAAATTCACAGTTTTAGATTCTACTTTGAGTTGTTGCATTTTATGATGATTTCAGGTATTTTCTGGCTAAAATTGAGGAGCTTTGGAAAAGTCTGAGTCAAAGACAGAGAAAGGACTGCAGATGTTGTCGGATTCTGACCTCCGTGCACTCGAAGGAAAATTTTAGAGCTATAGAAGTCCAATCGCGCGTTCTTAAAGGCATTGGAAAGCTAACATCCAGGGCTTTCCAGCAATATATAATACTCTATACTTTGCTCTGGAAATGAAGGTCCAAAACTGGTATTCAACGCCAGCACTTCACCCTCTTCCTAGCGTTGGACGCCCAAAAGGGAGCAGCTGGCGTCCAACGCCCAAAAAGTAGTCCAAAGCTGGCGTTCAACTCCCAAGAAACGTACTAGCTCGTGGAGACACCCTTAACTCAGCCCCAACACTCACCAAATGGGCCCCAAAAGTGGATTTTCGCACTACAAGACCATTGTATCATATTTTTGTACTTCTTAGTTATAAGATTAGTATACATAGGAGAACATCAACCATGTTTAGGATCTTCTAGCTCACCTTTGCTCATTCGAACGTTTCATTACTTTTCTATAAGCTATGAGTCACTAACCTCCTAGGTCAAGGTTAGGATCTCGTCTAATTCTTATGGATTAATAATATCACTATTCTATTTCAATCTATGTTTGATTCCATTCTAAGATGTATCTTCGTTCTTCATCCTAATGGATTCAGAGTGTAACTTGACTGTCATCCGTATTCTACATGGATTCTTGCGAGTCCTTGAAAGGATAGTATTGAACCACAAGCTTGATTATACATCTCTTAGATGGCTAATCCACGACTTCGTTGGGGACTTGGAGATATCAGTTTAGCCAAGGTACGGGGCGATTAGGGCCTTTGTGGTATAGGCTAGAATCAAGAAACAATGTTCTCTAATCCGGAAGATCCGACCTTGTATGTGGCGTTTTGAGTTGGATCACCAAGGAAATGGACTGCAGGAGCTTCACCCCCGTTCAGATTGGATGAACACTAACCTGACGTTTGATCTGAAGCAGAGGATATTAATGATCACTGACCTGGCGTTAGTCATTTACTGCCTTCCATGGAATGAATCATCAGAAGTTGAAGTAGATAGTGAGAAAAGTTGATCCAGAAGGAGTAACCATCTCCGAAGCCTCAACCATTCTCTCATCACTGATTTCACACCTATCCAGTAACTTTATTTATTCTGTTTTATGCATTTTTCACAACAACTATATTTTCTATCCGCCTGACTAAGATCTACAAGATAGCTATTGCTTGTTCAAAGCAACAATCTCCGTGGGATCGGCCCTCGCTCACCTGAGGTATTACTTGGACGACCCGGTGTACTTGCCGGTCTACCTGTGCGAATATTGCGGAGTCAATTTCACGCACAAAGTTTTTGGCGCTGTTGCCGGAGATTGTTCGAGTTTGACAAACTACCGAATTATCTTGTTGCTTAGATTAGGTATTTTTATGATTTAGTTTCTTTTTTATTTGTGTCTTTTATTCTTTTTCAAAAATTTTTCTTTTCTTTATTGATCTTTATCTTTTGTTTGAGTCTTTTGTTCTTGTTTTTTGTTAAAAATTTTCGAACTTTCTTGATTCTTTTTCCAAAAATTTCAAAAAATTGTATCTTTTGTTTAAGTCTAGTGTCAGTTCTAAAGTTTGGTGTTTGTCTTCTTAATTTTCGAAAATTAGTGCCTTTTGATCTAAAAATTTTAAGTTTGGTGTCTTTTAGTTATTTTCTTTAAAATTTCGAAAAAGTTAGTGTCCTTGATCTAAAAAATTTTAAGTTTGGTGTCTTTTAGTTGTTTTTCTCTTTCTTCATTAAATTCGAAAAAAAATAAAAAATATTTCTTTTATCTTTATTCAAATTTTCAAAAATATTGTTTCCTTTTTCTTCTTTATTTAATTTTTTTTTTAAGTTTAGTATTTTCTTGTTAGTAAAGTTTAAATTTTAAATTTTGAATCTTATCTTTTCAAATCTTTTTCAAATCTTCACCATATCTTATCTTTGCAACTTTTTTTCAAATCTTTATCTTATCTTGTTTCAATTTCAAAATTCAAAATCAAATCTTTTTCAAATCTTTTTCAAATCTTATCTTATCTTGTTGACTTTCCCCTTCCAATTTTAAATTTCAAAAATTTTAAAATCAATTCTTTTTCAAATCTCCTATCTTATCTTATTTTCAAATCTTTCTTAATTAGTTTCTTGCTTTATCTTATTTTAATTTTAAAAGTTTGGTATCTCTTTAATACTCTCCTTTCTCTTTCCTCTTTTTCAAAACTTCCTAACTAATTCCTCTCTCTTCTACTTTTGAAAGCCACTTTTAAAATCAAAATTAATTTTTAATTCTTTTTAGTTAATTAAAAGCTAAGACAACTAAAGTTTCTAATTTTCCTTTTTAATTTTCTTCTTATTTTTTTCAAAATTTATAAATAAATAAAATAAAAACAAAAATATTTTAATTCTAGTTTCCATTTTTACTTCTTAATATTCGAATTCTCCTACCTTTCTTCACCATGAACTCAAATGGAAATAAACAGTTCAGAAGAACTTTAGGGTCCTATATGGCCTATACTCCTGACTTCTATGGGAGAAGTATCAGTATACCCCCCATTAGAGCAAGTAATTTTGAGCTAAACCCTCAGCTCATTACTCTGGTACAGTAAAACTACCAGTACTCTGGTGGTTCTATACATATGAGGAAAACAATTGAAGAGGCTCACAAACTTATTGAAACAGTTGCCACGAACCAGCATCTGTACTCGGTTGATAAAACTTCCATAAAAGGAGAAGTTAAGGCAATATCTACTGAATCTAGCCCTCCAGAACAAAATGGCCCATTGACTCAGCAGCTACATGCCCTTGTACAACAGTTTAATTCAGACTTCCAACAGGAATGTAGAAGCACAGCTGAGTTAAACTAGGCAGCAATTATCTAAGCAGATAAAAGAAGAGTGTCAGGCTATTCAACTGAGGAGTTGGAAAATATTAAACATCGAACCTTAGTACAACAGGAAATCAGGAGAGGAATAGCTGATAGAAGATAACTAAACTGCAGCCCAAGACACCTCTAAGGGCGTTGAACGCCCAGGGAGGGATGTCATTGGCGTTCAACGCCAAGAAGGGGGTAGCACCCTTGGTGTTGAACGCCCAAAAGGGGACAATATTCCTAGCGTTGAACGCCAAGAAAGGGCTAACAAGGGCGTTGAACGCCCAAGCAGAGATGGTCAGACACATACAAGTGCTGATTAGACCCTTCCTAAGCAAGCTACTGACCCCCCTTACATGTCTGTAGGCATTCAACCTACATCAACTAAGGATGACGAGTACATGGCTAAGATTCCATTTCCTCAGAAACTCCGTCACGCGGAAAAAGATAAACAGTTTGCCCGCTTTGTGGATTATCTCAAGACACTTGAGATCAAGATCCCTTTTGCAGAGGCTCTTGAGCAGATACCTTCTTATGATAAGTTCATGAAAGACATCTTCAGTCATAAGAAGGATTGGAGAGAGGTAGAAACAGTCCTCCTCACTAAAGATGCAGTGTAGTAATCTAAAAGAACTTACCAGAAAAATTCAAAGATCCTAGGAGCTTTATGATACCGTGCACCTTAGGGGATGCTTGCACAAAGACAGCTCTATGTGATCTCGGGGGAAGTATTAACCTAATACCTGTATCACTAATAAAGAAGCTCTGTTTAACTCACGAAGTTAAACCGACCCGTATATGTGTTCAACTTACTGATGGTTCTGTTAAGCTTCCATCAGGCGTGATTGAGGACATGATTGTTAGGGTTGGACCCTTCGCTTTCCCCACAGATTTTCTGGTACTGGCAATGGATGAGCACAAGAGTGCATCCCTCATTCTAGGAAGACTCTTCCTAGCTACAGGACGGACCCTCATCAACGTTCAAAAAGGGGAAGTCACCCTGAGTGTCAATGAGGATGAGTTCGTGCTGAATGCTATCAAAGCTATGCAGCATCCAGATACCCCAGAAGAGTGCATGAGTATTGATATCATTAATTGTCTGGTGGAAGAAGTGAACATGGTTGAGAGACTCGAAGAAGAGCTAAATGACATCTTTTATGATGCCCAGCCTGATTTAGAGGAGCCAGAAGAAATAAAGGAGCCTCTGAAAACTCCTATGGAAAAGGATAAGCCTCCTAAACTCGAGCTCAACCCATTACCATCATCCTTGAAATATGCATTTCTTGGAGATGGGGATACTTATCCTATGATTTTTCTTCTTGTGATTATAAGCTGTGCAACCCCTGTGCAACTTATTAGCTACTGACACTCTGTTTGTCTTTAACCAAGAGTGTCTACAGGCCTTTAAAACTCTGAAGGCTAAGCTTATCACTGCATCTGTCATTTCTGCACCCAACTGGGACTTACTATTCAAACTAATGTGTGACGCCAGTGACCATGCCTTTGGCGTAGTTCTAGGGCAGAGACAGGACAAGCTTTTGCATGTCATTTATTATGCCAGTCGTATTCTAAATGATGCATAGAAGAACTACACTACCACAGAAGGAATTGCTTTTAGTGGTCTATGCCATTGACAAGTTCATATCCTATTTAATAGGATCTAAGGTAATTATCTACATTGACCATGTTGCTCTCAAATATCTACTCACCAAGCAAGATTCTAAGCCATGGCTAATAAGATGGGTGTGATGGGGAAAAAATCATCGGTGAAGATTTTCACAAAAATAAGCGCATTGTAAGTATAGTTCTAAACTGACAATTAAACCTCAATCAAGTTTAAATAGTTTGTCACTTAAGCAAACCTAATAAAATTAACCAAAGTATTAAATCTCGGGTCGTCTCTCAAGAAATTGGGGGGAAGTGTACTTATAATTGGTTATGAAATTGTATCTTTTTGGATTTTGAAATAAGGAACAAGTAATGTAAATAACAAGGAAAGAAAATAACAATTAAGAAAAGTCCTAGCAAGGATTAATAATTGGAATTCCTATCCCCATTATCATAGTCACTTGTGATGGTAATTGCCTTTTGCTATCACTTAGTTAACCTCTAACAATTGAAGGTAAGTCAAGTGAGAAAATCAACTTGAGTTCACAAGTCCTAATCAAAGACTAGAGTTAGTGAAGCTCAACCCAACTAGCAAGTTTCAATCACCAACCAACAAGAGACTTTGACAATTCAAGAGTCTTTAATTGCTCAATCCAAGCTGAGAACATAAAAAGCTAACTCAAAATCCAACCAAGCATTTTATCAAACACTTGGAAGGCACAGAATAAAAGCATAGAAAAGTAATAAGAGAATGTAAAATCTAAAACCAACAATTGCAAGATCAATGATAACAAATAACGGAAGAAGCAATAAACATGAAATACCTCAAATTGCATTAAAAAGGAAATAAAATCTAACATGAGAATTCATAAACTAAATTGGCAACATAAAGTAATCAACAAAAGAAATAAATAAACTAGAATGCTAGAACAATTAAAAGTAGAAGAGAAACTAAATTGAGATAAGATAGAATTCAGAAATTGAGAAGGAATAAATAAACTAGAATGCTAGAACAATTAAACGTACGCGTTGCTGGTCTTCTGCGCTTGTCACGCATACGGGTCAGTCACATGTACGCGTCGCTATGCAACTTCGCTAGTCACGCGTACGCGTCAGTCACGCGTACGCGTCGCTGTAAAATGCTCCAGGTCACGCGCACGCGTCAGCCATGCGTGCGCGTCGCTCCTTGCTTCTCAACTCCTTAGTTTCATGTGTTCCTTCCACTTTAAGCTGCTTCCTCTTCATTCTTTAAGCCATTCATGCCCTGTAAACCTGAAAAAACTTCACAAACACGTCACGGCATTGAATGGTAATAAAGGAGAATTAAAAATTGACAATTTAAAGGCCTAGGAAACATGTTTTCAACTATATCACAAAATTAGGAAGAAAAATGTAAAACATGCGAATTATATGCATAAGTGTGAGAATAATGGATAAAATTGGCTCAATTCAATGCAAAATAAACCATAAAATAGCGGTTTATCAGGGTGCTACTCCTGCAAGAGTTTGATATAGAAATCAGAGACTGAAAAAGGGTCAGAAAATCAAGTGGCTGACCACTTGTCTTGGATTGAACCAGTAGCAGGGACATCTCCTCCCTCTATTGAGGTGTCTGAAACCTTTCCGAATGAGCAACTCTTTACCATTCGGACAACGCCCTAGTTTACAGACATTGCGAATTACAAGGCTATAAGGTTCATTCCCAAAGAATACAGTAGGCAGCAAGCTCGAAAACTCATTCATGATGCAAGATACTAATTGTGGGATGAACTATATCTCTTTAAGAGATGCTCGGATGGTATAATCCTCTGTTGTGTGTCTAAGGAAGAGGCACAGAAAATTCTATGGCACTGCCATGGCTCAGATTATGGAGCACACTTTGGAGGTGAGCGAACAACCACAAAGGTTCTCCAAAGTGGTTTCTACTGGCCCACACTCTTCAAGGATTCCTGAGAATTACTCCGTCACTGTGACAGTTGCCAAAGGGCTGGCAATCTCCCTCATAGTCACGACATGCCTCAGCAAGGAATACTAGAGATTGAATTGTTTGACGTATGAGGTATCGACTTCATGGGACCTTTCCCACCGTCATATTCAAACACCTATATCCTCGTGGCAGTAGATTATGTGACTAAATGAATTGAGGCAATCGCATCACCCATGAATGACACTAAGGTAGTGATGAAGTTCCTGCAAAAGAACATCTTAGGTTTGGTGTCCCTCGGACACTGATCAGTGATGGAAAAACTCATTTCTGCAATAAACAGCTTGACTCTATTCTGAATCAGTATGGAGCTCGCAATAAAGTGGCCACCCCATATCATCCATAGACAAATGAGCAAGATGAGGTCTCAAATAGAGAACTGAAGAGAATCCTGGAAAGGACAGTGAGCACCTCTAGAAAAGATTGGGCAAGAAAGCTTAATGATGCTCTTTGGGCATACAGAACAGCTTTCAAGACACCCATAGGAACGTCACCATATCAATTGGTGTATGGGAAGGCGTGCCACCTGCTAGTAGAACTCGAACACAACGCCTACTGGGCAACCAAACTCCTAAACCTTAATGTAAAGGTAGCAGGAGTGAAACGGTTGCTCCAGCTAAATCAGTTGGATGAATTCCGACTAGCTGCATTTGAAAATGCAAAAATCTATAAAGAAAGGGCCAAGAAGTGGCATGACAAAAAGATATCTTCCAGAGTCTTTGAACCTGGACAGAGGGTTCCACTCTTCAATTCTAGACTAAAGCTCTTCCATGGGAAGCTCAAGTCACGTTCAACAGGACCTTTCCTGAGCACTAATGTATCACCCTGTGGTCATATAGAACTCCAGAGTAACCACTCTAATAAAAGATTTACTGTGAATGGCCAGATAATGAAACATTACTTGGGTGGTGAAGTTGAGCAAAAGAAATCCACCCTACTGCTGACATAAGTGCAGTAAAGTCCAGCTAAACGACAGTAAAGAAGCGCTTGTTGGGAGGTAACCCAAAGATTAATAGCATATTATTGTTTTGCGTTTTTTTAATTGTTCTGATTTAATTTAGTTTTCTTGAAATTTCAAGTAATTTTTGCTTTCTAATGTTTATGATCATGTGTACATCCTAGAACGGAGACATTAGTATTCAGAGCTAAAAACAGAGCACTCTGGGAAAAGCCCCTTGCTGGCGTTGAACGCCAGACAAGAGGGAAGGAGGGGCGTTGAACGCTATAAAGAAGCAGCAAGACTGGCGTTGAACGCCAGCTAGGTGATATTGGTTGGGCGTGCAACGCCCTCAAGGAGCAGCAAGCCTGGCATTGAACGCCAGCCAGGGAGCACTGGCTAGGCATTCAACGCCCTGAAGGGGGAAGCAAGACTGGCGTTGAATGCCAGCCAGGGATCGCTGGTTGGGTGTTCAACGCCCAAAAAGGAGTGGCAAGATGGCGTTGAACGCCAGCCAGGAGGTGCTGTCTGGGCGTTCAATGCCTAGGAGGAGCACAAGGTTAGCATTGAATGCCAGAATAGAGGTATTATGGGCGTTCAACGCTCAACAAAGGTAGGGGAGGTTTTTGACTTTTTCAAAACATATCTTTTCCAAATCTTATCTTTTTAATCATATCTTTTAAACAAGATTCTTTCAACCATCATCTTTAAATTTCAAATTCCTTTCAAATTTAAAACCTTTTCAAATCTTTCTCAATTCTTTTTCAAATATTTTTCAAAATTTCATATCTTTTGCTATTCTTCTTCAAATCTTTTATTAAACTTTAAAATCTTTTTCGTACCCCTCATACTTTATATCTTATCTTTTGCATCTTTTTCATATCTTTGATGATTAAACAAATTTTAAAAATTATCTTTTTCTATCTTTTACCAAGGTATGAATCATATCTTCTTTATCTTTTATCTAATTCAATTTTGAAAACCCACCCTACCCCTCCCTATATATACCATTCGTACCACACACTCCCTCATCCACATCCCATTCGAATACTTCTCCTCTTCTTCGTCTTCTTTCTCTTCTTTTTGCTCGAGGACAAGCAAAATTTTTAAGTTTGGTGTGGAAAGAGCCTTGCTTTCTCACTCCATTCGAATTCTATGGCTCCAAAAGTGGAAAATCCACTTCAAGAAGCAAGAAAGAAGACAACAGAACAACTATTTTCAAACCTCTCATATTCTAGAAGACATATGTCTGCCTGAAACTCAGTGGATCAATAACACAAAAGGTAATCTAAACCAACTGAAAAGAATGGGTCTCAAACCAATTGCTAGGGGTTGGCTGGATTTCATTGGGCATCCCATACTCCCTACTAGCAACTGCTCTAAAGTTACCATTAGAAGGGCTGTGATGATTCACTGCATCATGATGGGGAATGAGGTGGAAGTCCACTAACTAATCCCCTTTGAGCTGTACAAGGTTGCAAACAGGATGTCAACTTAAGACATATTGGCCTATCCAAACCTTATCTTTTGCTTGTGTAAAGAGGCTGGAGTCCTGATTAACAGAGACTCATTTATCCTAGCAGAAAGCCCAATCACCAAGCAAGTGATGGAAAGCTCCAAAATACCAAATGAACTTCTCAAAAGGAAGACACCTGAGCTTATTCAAACACAACAGATCCCTCCAATTGAATATTAGACCCAGCTAGAAGCATCTGTCGCACAATTGCAAACCACCTTGGATCAATTAAGAGAGGAGTAAAAAGATCAGACTAGCATGCTTTGCAAACTAGTCAAGGAACAAGGGAAGCAGGGGCGTGAGCTAGAAGAACTGAAGTGTTAGAAATTATCCCCTAAAGAGCCTAACGCCAACCATGCTTAAGGTGGTTGAGTTCCACCTCCCTATTTCTTTGTCTATTTTAATTCTTGTTTCTTATGTTTAGATTTACATGATCATTAGTAGCATTTAAATTTTTATTTAAGTTTCTGTCTTTTAATTTGAGAATTGCATGAGCATTATTAGGATTTAAGTTTTTCTATTTCTTTTTTCAAATTAGGTATAAAATATTCCTCTTATCATCTCATTGAACTTAAATAAAATTATGATTTTTTAGAAGTAGTAAAGATGCATAAATTTCAAGTTATATCATAAGAATAATTCAATTATTTGATGTGGTGGCATTGCTTTTATTTTCTGAATGCATGAATGAACAGTGCATGTTTGATGTTGGAGTTAAGAATGTTGGCTCTTGAAAGAATGATGAAAAAGGAGAAGTGTTATTGGTAATCTGGAAAATCCAAAAAGATTGATTCTTGAATCAAGAAAAAGCAGCAAAAAGAAAGAAAAAGAAGAAGAAAAATGCAAAAAAAAATTTGCGAAAAAAATAGAAAAAGAAAGAAAAGGAAAAAGCTAATAGCTCTTTAAACCAAAAGGCAAGAGCAAAGGTCCAAGGCTTTGAGCATCAATGGTTAGGAAGGCCTAAAAGAAACAAAATCTTGGCCTAAACAGTTCAAATGAGCTGCTTCCCTAACTATATGCTTGTGGTGTGAAGGTGTCAAGTAAAAAGCTTGAGACTGAGTAGTTAAAGTCGTGATCCAAAACGAAAAGAGTGTGCTTAAGAACTCTGGACACCACTGGCTGGTGATTCTAGTAAAGCTGAATCACAATCCTAAGGGGTTCACCCAATTAAGTGTCTGTGGCGTTTATATATCTGGTGGTAATACTGGAAAACAAAGCACTTAGGGTCACGGCCAAGACTCAAAAGAAGCTGTGTTCAAGAATAAAAAAAGAATTAAACTAGGAGAATCAATAATATCATCTGAATTCTGAGTTCCTAAAGATGCCAACACTTCTGAGCTTCAAAGGAAAGTGAGATGTGAAAACTATTCAGAAGCAAAAAGCTACTAGTCTGGCTCATCTAATTGAAACTGAGCTTCATTGAGAACTCTGAAATTTATTGTATCCTTATCTTCTTTTTAATCCTACTTTGTTTTTGGTTGCTTGGGAACAAGCAACAGTTTAATTTTGGTGTTCCTATGAGCAGATATTTTATACGCTTTTTGGCATCATTTTCATATAGTTTTCATTATGTTTTGTTTAACTCTTGTTATATTTTTACAGGTTTTAGTGTAAAATTCACATTTTTCGATTCTACTTTGTATTTTTGCATTTTATGATTATTTCAGCTATTTTCTGGCTGAAGTTGAGGAGCTTTGGAAAAGTCTGAGTCAGAGACAGAGAAAGGACTGCAGATGTTGTCGGATTATAACCTCTGTACACTCAAAGGAGCATTTCTGGAGCTATAGAGGTCCAAATGGCATGCTCTCAAAGGCATTGGAAAGCTAACATCCAGGGCTTTCCAGAAATATATAATACTCTATGCTTTGCCCTGGAAATAAAGGTCCAAAATTGGCGTTCAACGCCTACACACTTCCTGGCGTTGAACCCCCAAAAGGGAGCAGATGGCGTCCAACACCCAAAAAGGAGTCCAAAGCTGCCATTTAATGCCCAAGAAGAGTACTAGCTCGTGGAGTCACCCTTAGCTCAGCCCAAACACTCACCAAGTGGGCCCCAAAAGTGGATTTTCGCACTACAAGACCATTCTATCATATTTTTGTACTTCATAGTTATTAGATTAGTATATATAGGAGAAGATCAACCATGTTTAGGATCTTCTACCTCACATTTGCTCATTCAAACCTTTCATTACTTTTCTATAAGCTATGAGTCACTAACCTCCTAGGTCAAGGTTAGGAGCTCTATTGATTTTTATAGATTAATAATATCACTATTCTATTTCAATCTATGCTTGTTCCATTTTAAGATGTATCTTCGTTCTTCATCCTAATGGATTGGGAGTGTAACTTGACCTTCATCCATATTCTATATGGGTTCTTGTGAGTCCTTGACGGGATAGTATTGAACCACAAGCTTGATTATACATCTCTTAGACGGCTAATCCACGAATTTCTTGTGGACTTGGAGACATCAGTTCAGCCGAGGTACGGGGCGATTAGGGCCTTTGTGGTATAGGCTAGAATCAAGAAGTAGCATTCTTTAATCCGGAAGATCTGACCTTGTCTGTGGCATTTTGAGTAGGATCACCAAGGGAATGGACTGCAGGAGCTTCACCCCCATTCAAATATGATGACCACTGACCTGGCGTTTGATTTGAAGCAAAGGAGAATTATGACCACTGACCTAGCGTTAGTCACTTACAGCCTGCCATAGGATGAATTATCAGAAGTTGAAGTAGACAGTGAGAAAAGTTGATCTAGAAGGAGGAAGCATCTCCGAAACTTTAACCATTCTCTCATCACTGATTTCACACCTATTCAGTAACTCTATTTATTCTATTTTATGCGTTTTCACAACAACTATATTTTCTATCCGCCTGACTAAGATCTACAAGATAGCCATTGCTTGTTCAAACCAACAATCTCCGTAGGATCGACCCTTACTCACCTGAGGTATTACTTGGATGACCCGGTGCACTTGCCGGTCTATTTGTGCGAATATTGTGGAGTCAATTTCGCACACCAATATGCTTTCTATTTGTGATTTTCTTGTTTGTAATAATTGTGCTTGAACCAATATACCAGTGGAGGTTGGGAGGTTCGGAGGAGTTGGAAGGGGAGTATTAGAATAGAACGAAGATCCTTAGCTAATTGCCTATTTATTTTATGGTTTAGTTGTGTTTATAAGATTTAATTATATGTTGGAAGTTCTAGGACTGCCTTTGGCTTTCTCAGGACATTATATGATAGATACGTGAGCACTGTTACCATGCAGAGAACCTCCGGTTCTCACCCCGTGCGGATTTCATGGTTTTTCAGATGCAGGACGTAAGGCTCCTCACTAAGGCATGCTGGAAGCTTCTGATTACCGAAGATCCTTATGTTTTGGGGCTCTATTTTGGTTATATGTATTTATTTTGATACCTATTTATCACAGCTGTTTATGTATATATTGTATTAACTCTTCTTAGAGGTTATATTTAGAGACATAGGTTCTGTAACTCTGTATTTTTGGTGTATTTTGGTTCTCTTATATATACATGTATATACACTTATATGCTCGGGCCAATTTATCTTCACGAGCCGAGTTTTGAGTTTTGTTATCTGTATTTTGGAACTCTTAGTATATAATCTTGTTAGTTTTCTCTATCTTGTTTCATTTACTTTATCGCTTCGTGAGTGTTGTGCTTTTCGTTTTACCGATTTTGATTTACCCTTTTCTTCAAAGGCTCTAATGAGCGAATATTTTATAAGTTTTTTGGCATTACTTTCATATGGTTTTTACTATATTTTATTTAAGTTTTATTATATTTTTATAGGTTTTAGTATAAAATTCATATTTTTGAATTTTACTTTGAGTTTGTGTGTTTTTTGGTAATTTCAGGTATTTTCTAGTTGAAATTGAGGACCTTGAGCAGAAGTCTGATTCAGAAGCAGAGAAAGGGCTGCAGATGCTGTCAGGATCTGACCTCCGTGCACTCGATGAAGCTTTTCTGGAGCTACAAAAGTCCAAATGGCGCGCTCTCAACAGCTATGGAAAGCTAACAGCCGGCTTTCCAGAAATATATAATAGTCCATACTTTGTTTTGGAAATGAAGGTCCAAAACTGGTGTTCAACGCCAGCTACCAGCCCCAGTCCTAGCGTCCAGCGCTGATGAGCGGATAATTTATACGCTTTTTGGCATTTTTTTAGTATGTTTTCAGTATATTTTAGTTAGTTTTAATTATGTTTTTATTAATTTTTAAATAAAAATAATATTTCTGGACTTTACTATGAGTTTGTGTGTTCTTCTATGATTTCAGGTATTTTCTGGCTGAAATTGAGGGATCTGAGCAAAAATTTGATTCAGAGGCTGAAAAAGGACTGCAGATGTTGTTGGATTCTGACCTCCCTGCACTCGAAGTGGATTTTCTGGAGCTACAGAAGCCCAATTGACGTGCTCTCAATTGTGTTGGAAAGTAGACATTCTGGGCTTTCCAGCAATATATAATAGTCCATACTTTGCTCAATATTTGATGGCCCTAACCGGCGTTCCAAGTCAGCATAGAAATTTTGGCGTCAAAACGCTAGAACTGGCATAAAAGCTGGAGTTAAACGCCCAAACTGGCACAAAAGCTGGCGTTTAACTCCAAGAAAAGTCTCTACACGTGAAAGCTTCAATGCTCAGCTCAAGCACACACCAAGTGGGCCCGGAAGTGGATTCTGCATCATTTACTCATTTCTATAAACCCTAGGTTACTAGTTTTCTACAAATAGGACCTTTTGCTATTGTATTGGACACACTTGATCATACTTTTCATCTTGGAACTTGTATGTTCACACCTTGGGAGGCTGCCCAATTGGCCATGCCTAGACCTTTTCTTCTTATGCATTTTCAACGGTAGAGTTTCTACACACCATAGATTAAGGTGTGGAGCTCTGCTGTTCCTCATGAATTAATGCAAAGTACTATTGTTTTTCTATTCAATTCAATCCTATTTCTTCTCTAAGATATACATTCGTACTTCAATCTGACAAAGGTGATGATCCGTGACACTCATCATTATTCTCACCTATGAAAACGTGCCTGACAACCACCTCTGTTCTACTTGCAATAGCTTGAATGTGTATCTCTTGGGTTTCTAAAAGATTAGAACCTTCGTGGTATAGGCTAGAATTATTGGCGGCCATTCCTGAGATCTGGAAAGTCTAAACCTTGTCTGTGGTATTCCGAGTAGGATCTGGGAAGGGATGACTGTGACGAGCTTCAAACTCGCGAGTGTTGGGCGTAGTGACAGACGCAAAAGGATCAATGGATCCTATTCCAACATGATCGAGAACCGACAGATGATTAGCCGTGCGGTGACAGCGCATTTGGAACATTTTCACTAAGAGGACGGGAAGTAGCCATTGACAACGGTGATGCCCAACATAAAGATTGCCATGGAAAGGAGTATGAATGATTGGATGAAGGCAATAGGAAAGCAGAGGTTTAGAAGGAACAAAGCAGCTTCATACGCTTATCTGAAATTCTCACCAATGAATTATATAAGTATTTCTATCTTTATTTTATGTTTTATTCATCTTTTAATTATCAATTCTCCATAACCATTTGAATCCGCCTGACTGAGATTTACAAGATGACCATAGCTTGCTTCAAGCCGACAGTCTCCGTGGGATCGACCCTTACTCACGTAAGGTTTATTACTTGGATGACCCAGTGCACTTGCTGGTTAGTTATGCGGAGTTGTGACAAGGAGTTGAGATTACAATTGTGTGTACTAAGCTGTTGGCACCATTGATGATTACAATTTCGTGCACCAAGTTTTTGGCGCCGTTGCCGGCGATTGTTCGAGTTTGGACAACTGACGGTTCATCTTGTTGCTCAGATTAGGTAATTTTATTTTATGTTTAAGCTTTTTACTTTTCAATTTTCGAAAAATTTCAAAAAAAATATGGATTTCTATTTTGTTGTTCAGAACTTTTAAGAATGAATTCTAGAGTTTCATGATGATTTGTTGAAGTCTGGCTGGCTGTGAAGCCATGTCTAATCTTTTGGACCGAGGTTTCAACTTATCATCATAAGAGCTTGTTGATTTCTATCGATCTTGCTGTTGAACGTAATGATTTGCTAAAGCTTGGCTGGCCATTGGCCATGTCTAGTGTTTTGGACCGAAGCTTTCACTGAAAGCTTGGCTGGGTAGTAAGCCATGTCTAATTCCTGGACCAGAGTTTTAGACTAACATTGCATGATTCCTGGAATTCTCATTAAGAATTTTGAAGTCCCTATTTTCTTTTTCCACCTAATTTTCGAAAAAATTACAAAAAAAATTTTATAAATCCTTAAAATAAAAAATATTTTATGTTTCTTGTTTGAGTCTAATGTCTAATTTTAAGTTTGGTGTCCTGCATGTCTTTATTTTTCTTGTAATTTTTCGAATATATGCATTATGTTCTTCATTAATCTTCAAGTTGTTCTTGATGATTTCCTTGCTCTGATCTTCAATCTCTCTTGTTTTGTGTGTTTTGTTGTTTCTCATATGCATTTTCAATTTGTTAGTGTCTCTAATAAGAAAATTTCTAAGTATGGTGTCTTGCATGCATTGTTTATTTGATCTTAGTTGCATTTTTTATTGTTTCTCATCATTAAAAATTCAAATTTTTTTTTAAACTTGTGTCTTTTCAAGTCAATAATACAGAGAATTAAAGATTCAGAACATTTAGCAGAGGAATTACACAGAAAAAGCTGGGCATTCTAAACGCCCAGTGAGGAAGGAAAACTGGCATTTAAACGCCAGCCAGGGTACCTGGCTGGGCGTTAAATGTCCAAAAAGGTAGCATTTTGGGCGTTAAACGCCAGAATGGATGCCATTCTGGGAGTTTAACGCCAGGAGGACACTAGAGGGAAGATTTTGTTTTTAATTCAAATCTTTTTCAAATATTCATAATTTTTCAAAATCAAATCTTTTTCAAATCATATCTTTTCAATCATATCTTTTCAAAATCAATTTCTTTCCATTTTTTCTATTTATTACTATTTTCGAAAATCTTTGCTACAATTAATGATTTAATTCAAAATTTTCAAGTTGTTACTTGCCTATTAAGAAAGGATCAAATTTTAATTCTAGAATCATATCTTTTAATTTCTTGTTGGTCAAGTAATCAAATTTAATTTTTAAAACTTTCTCTTTTTTTTAAATTGATTTTCAATCATATCTTCTCAATCATATCTTCTCAATCACATATTTTTCAAAATAATTCTCAATCATATCTTTTTTATTTCTAATTTCAAAATCTTTTTTAAAATCACTTAACTACCTTCTCAATTTTAGTTTTCGAAAATCATCAATCAATTTTTCAAAATTTCTTTTAATTATTTCAAAATCTTTTTACTTTAATTTTGAAAATTCTTCCCCTCTTCTCATCTCCTTCTATTTATGGACTAACACTCCTCCTCAATGTACAATTCGAACTCTATCCCTCTTGATAAGTTCGAATTCTCTCTTCTCTACCTCATCCTTCTATTTTTATTTTCCTCTGACACCCCTAGGAATCTCTATACTGTGACATAGAGGATTCCACATTTTCTTCTCCTCTCTTTTCATATGAGCAGGAGTAAGGACAAGGGCATTCTTGTTGAAGCTGATCCTGAACCTGAAAGGACCTTGAAGAGAAAGCTAAAAGAAGCTAAAGTACAACTCTCTATAGAGGACCTAACAGAACTTTTCAAACAAGAAAAAGACATGGCAGCCGAAAACAACAACAATGCCAACAATAGGAAGGTGCTTGGTGACTTTACTGCACCTACTCCTGACTTCTATGGGAGAAGCATCTCAATCCCTGCCATTGGAGCAAACAACTTTGAGCTTAAGCCTCAATTAGTTTCTTTGATGCAACAAAATTGCAAGTTTCATGGACTTCCATTGGAAGATCCTCATCAGTTCTTAGCTGAATTCTTGCAAATCTGTGACACTGTCAAGACCAATGGGGTTGATCCCAAGGTCTATAGACTTATGCTTTTTCCCTTTGCTGTAAGAGACAGAGCTAGAACATGGTTGGATTCACAACCTAAAGAAAGCCTGAACTCTTGGAAAAAGCTAGTCAATGCCTTTTTGGCAAAATTCTTTCCACCTCAAAAATTAAGCAAGCTTAGAGTGGAAGTCCAAACCTTCAAACAGAAGGAAGGTGAATCCCTCTATGAAGCCTGGGAAAGATACAAGCAATTGATCAGAAGGTGTCCTTCTGACATGCTTTCAGAATGGAGCATCATAGGTATTTTCTATGATGGTCTATCTGAACTGTCCAAGATGTCATTGGACAGCTCTGCTGGAGGATCTCTTCATCTGAAGAAGACGCCTGCAGAAGCTTAGGAACTCATTGAAATGGTTTCAAATAACCAATTCATGTACACTTCTAAAAGGAATCCTGTGAATAATGGGACAAATCAGAAGAAAGGAGTTCTTGAGATTGATACTCTGAATGCCATATTAGCTCAGAACAAAATATTGACTCAGCAAGTCAATATGATTTTTCAGAGTCTGTCTGGCTTGCAAGCAGCAACAGGCAGTACCAAAGAAACTTCATCTGAAGAAGAAGCTTATGATCCTGAGAATCCAGCAATAGAAGAGGTGAATTGCATGGGAGAATCCTATGGGAACACCTATAATCCTTCATGGAGAAATCATCCAAACCTCTCATGGAAGGATCAACAGATTCCTCAACAAGGCTTCAACAACAATAATGGTGGAAGAAATAGGTTTAGCAATGGCAAACGTTTTCCATCATCTTCTCAGCAACAAACAGAGAATTCTAAGCAGAGCTACTCTGACTTAGCAACTGTAGTCTCTGATCTAATTAAAACCACTTAAAGTTTCATGATTGAAACAAGGTCCTCAATTAGAAATTTGGAGGCACAAGTGGGTCAGCTGAGCAAGAAAGTTACTGAACTCCCTCCTAGTACTCTTCCAAGCAATACAGAAGAGAATCCAAAAGGAGAATGCAAGGCCATCAACATAACCCACACGGCCGAACTTGCAGAGGAGGAAGAGGCAGTGATCTCCACTGAGGCAAACCTCAATGGACATTCACTGGCCTCCAAAGAGTTCCCTAATGAGGAACCATGGGAGTCTGAGGCTCACACTGAGACCATAGAGATTCCATTAAATTTACTTTTGCCATTCATGAGCTCTGATGAGTATTCTTCCTCTGAAGAAGATGAAGATGTTACTGAAGAGCAAGTTGCTAAATACCTTGGAATAATCATGAAACTAATTGCCAAGTTATTTGGTTATGAGACTTGGGAGGATGAACCCCCCTTGCTCACCAAAGAACTGGATGACTTGACTAGGCAGAAATTACCTCTGAAGAGACAGGATCCTGGAAAATTCTCAATATCTTGTACCATAGGCACCATGACCTTTGAGAAAGCTCTGTGCGACCTAGGGTCAAGCATAAACCTCATGCCTCTCTCTGTAATGGAGAAGCTAGGGATCCTTGAGGTACAAGATGCAAGAATCTCACTAGAGATGGCAGATAATTCAAGAAAACAGGCTTATGGACTTGTAGAGGATGTCTTGGTAAAGGTTGAAGAACACTACTTCCCTACTGATTTCATAATCCTAGACACTGGAAAGTGTATGGATGAATCCATCATCCATGGCAGACCCTTCCTAGCCACAGCAAAAGCTGTGATTGATGTTGACAGAGGAGAATTGGTCCTTCAAGTGAATGAGGACTCCCTTGTGTTTAAGGCTCAAGGATCTCCCTCTTTAACCATGGAGAGGAAGCATGAAAAGCTTCTCTCAATGCAGAGTCAAACAAAACCCCCCACATTCAAACTCTAAGTTTGGTATTGGGAGGCCACAACCAAACTCTAAGTTTGGTGTTAAGAGGCCGTCATCATGCTCTGAGTATCTGTGAGGCTCCATGAAAGCCCACTGTCAAGCTACTGACATTAAAGAAGTGCTTGTTGGGAGGCAACCCAATTTTACTTATCTATGTTAAATTTCTATAGTTATTTTATGTTTTCTGTAGGTTGATGATCATGAGAAGTCACAAAAACAACTGAAAAAGCAAAAATAGAATGAAAAACAGTATTAAAAATAGCACACCCTGAAGGAGAAGCCTACTGGCGTTTAAACGTTAGTAAGGGCAGCAAAATGGGTGTTAAATGCCCAGTCTGGCACCATTCTGGGCGTTTAACGCTAGAAATGGGCACCAGACTAGCGTTTAACGCCAGAAAAGGGCAAGAAACTGGCGTTAAATTCCAGAAATGGGTAGCAACCTGGCGTTTAACGCCAGGATTGGCAGCAAAGGGCGTTTTGCAAGCCTAATTGGTGCAGGGATGAAAAATCCTTGACACCTCAGGATCTGTGGACCCACAGGATCCCCACCAACCTCAACTCACTCTCTCCCTTCTTCATACCTTTTCATAATACTCTTCCCCAAATACCCTTCACCAATCACCTCAATACCTCTTCCCCAAAAACCCCTCACCTATCAAATCCTACCCTCTTCTCCGTAATCTCTTCACTAATCCACATTCACCATTCAAATTCAAACCACTTTCCCTCCCAAACCCACCCATACATGGCCGAACCCTACCCCTCTCCCCACTCCTATATAAACCCATCTTCACTCCTTCATTTTCACACATCATACACCCTACTCACCCCCTTGGCCGAAACACTAACCCCCCTCCATCTCCTCTATTCCTTCTTCTTCTACTCTCTTCTTTCTTCTTTTGCTCGAGGACGAGCAAACCTTCTAAGTTTGGTATGGTAAAAGCATTGCTTTTTGTTTTTCCATAACCATTTATGGCACCAAAGGCCGGAGAAACCTCTAGAAAGAAGAAAGGGAAGGCAAAAGCTTCCACCTCTGAGTTATGGAAGATGGAGAGATTCATCTCAAGGGTGCATCAAGACCACTTCTATAAAGTTGTGGCCAAGAAGAAGGTGATCCCCGAGGTCCCTTTCAAGCTCAAAAAGGGTGAATATCCGGAGATCCGACATGAGATTCGAAGAAGAGGTTGGGAAATTCTTACCAATCCCATTCAAGAAGTCTGGATCTTAATGGTTCAAGAATTCTAAGCCAATGCATGGATCACCAAGAACCATGATCAAAGTATGACCCGGACCCAGAGAATTGGCTTACAATGGTTCGGGGGAAATACTTAGATTTCAGTCCGGAAAATGTAAGGTTGGCATTCAAGTTGCCCATGAGGCAAGAAGATGCACGCCCCTACACTAGAAGGGTCAACTTTGATCAAAGGTTGGACCAAGTCCTCATAGACATTTGTGAAGAGGGAGCTCAATGGAAGAGAGATTCAAGAGGGAAGCCGGTTCAACTAAGAAGGCATGACCTCAAGCCTGTGGCTAGGGGATGGTTGGAGTTCATCCAACGCTCAATCATTCCCACTAGCAACCGGTCTGAAGTTACTATAGACCGGGCCATCATGATCCATAGCATCATGATTGGAGAGGAAGTAGAAGTTCGTGAGGTTATATCCCTAGAACTCTACAAGGTGGCGGACAAGTCCTCTACTTTGGCAAGGTTAGCCTTCCCTCATCTTATTTGTCACCTCTGTAATTCAGCTGGAATTGACATAGAGGAAGACATCCTCATTGATGAGGACAAGCCCATCACTAAGAAAAGGATGGAGCAAACAAGAGATCCCACTCACAGACAAGAACATGAGGAAATTCCTCATCATGAAATCTCTGAGATGCCTCAAGGGATGCACTTTCCTCCACAAAATTATTGGGAGCAAATTAACTCCTCCCTAGGAGAATTAAGTTCCAATATGGGACAACTAAGGGTGGAACACCAATAGCATTCCATTCTCCTCCATGAAATCAGAGAAAACCAAAGAGTAATGAGAGAAGAGCAACAAAGGCAAGGAAGATAAATTGAGGAGCTCAAGCACTCCATAAGATCTTCAAGAGGAAGAACTAGCCGCCATCACTAAGGTGGACCCGTTCTTTAATTTCCTTGTTCTTTATTTTTTGTTTTTCAAATTTTTATGCTTTATGTTTATCTATGTTTGTGTTTTAATTACATGATCATTAGTGTCTTAGTGTCTATGCCTTAAAGCTATGAATGTCCTATGAATCCATCAACTTTCTTAAATGAAAAATGTTTTTAATTGCAAAAGAAAAAGAAATACAGGAATTTCGAATTTTAAATAGTTTAACTATTTTAATGTGGTGGCAATACTTTTTGTTCTTCTTAATGAATACTTAAACAGTGCATATTTTTGAAATTGTTGTTTATGAATGTTAAAATTGTTGGCTCTTGAACGAATGATGGAAAAGGAGAAATGTTATTGATAATCTAAAAAATCATAAAAATGATTCTTGAAGCAAGAAAAAGCAGTGAAAAGCTTGCAGAAAAAATATATAATGGCGAAAAAAAAAGAGAAAGAGAAAGAAAAAGCAAGCAGAAAAAGCCAATAGCCCTTTAAACCAAAAGGCAAGGGTAAAATAAAAAGGATTCAAGGCTTTGAGCATCAGTTGATAGGAGAGCCCACAGGAATAAAATCCTGGCCTAAGCGGCTAAACCAAGTTGTCCCTAACAATGTGCTTGTGGCGTGAAGGTGTCAAGTGAAAAGGTTGAGACTGAGCGGTTAAAGTCATGGTCCAAAGCAAAAAGAGTGTGCTTAAGAACCCTGGACACCTCTAATTGGGGACTCTAGCAAAGCTGAGTCACAATCTGAAAAGGTTCACCAAGTTATGTGTCTGTGGCATTTATGTATCCGGTGGTAATACTGGAAAACAAAGTGCTTAGGGCCACGGCCAAGACTCATAAAGTAGCTGTGTTCAAGAATCAACATACTGAACTAGGAGAATCAATAACACTATCTAAGTTCTGAGTTCCTATAGAAGCCAATCATTCTGAACTTCAAGGGATAAAGTGAGATGCCAAAACTGTTCAAAAGCAAAAAGCTAATAGCCTCGCTCATATAATTAAGACTGATCTTCATAGATGTTTTTGGAATTTATTGTATATTCTATTCTTTTTATCCTATTTTATTTTTAGTTGCTTGGGGACAAGCAACAATTTAAGTTTGGTGTTGTGATGAGTGATGCGCATAAACTTGTTATGCTACGATTTAGGAAATTGCACGATCGGCAAAATTCCTTCCGGCAAGTGCACCGGTT
>NC_029786.2:46523902-46524028 GCF_000816755.2 Arachis ipaensis
TCCAGTTCTCTCCCCCTCAGGGGCTGGATTCCCCTTCAATCCCCCGTGTTTCTCAAATGCAGAAACTAAGGCCTTTAAATAGGCTCCCTAAATTACAAAATGAAAATGAAATTCAAAGCAAATTAC